>NC_053028.1:171636056-171936056 GCF_003073215.2 Triticum urartu | reverse complement strand
CGGTGAGAGAGAGAGAGAGGCCACCGCACTCCCTTTCCCCCGGCGGACGGGATGCGGCCGGATCAGTGACCAAGGGTGAGAGAGAGAGGCCACCGCACTCCCTTTCCCCCGGCGGACGGGATGCGGCCGGATCAGTGACCAACAATGAGAGAGAGAGAGGCCACCGGAGCCTTGTGTGAGATACTCTGAAGAGCGGACTACCTTTTCCTCCATAAAAATCGTTTTATATTCTGTGTACGTGCCATTGAGCGCTATAACTTTATTTAAAAATAACGCGTCAAGTCGAACTTTGTTTCGTGCATGCGTGGTACACGACCTCCCTAGGTAAACAACCGCTACAGGCGTTCAAATTAGCACGTGGGCTGCCATTTCGTAAAGAAATGAGCTCCACCGTGTACCCGCGTGGGTGTGGCTGGGCACGGAGCGTGAGTACATGCATGGTGCACCTATTCTCTTCTTGTATACGTACACCACCTACCTGGGGTTGTGTCAGAGAGATACAAACCTAGAGAGATATAGTGTGTGGGTTCTTGAGAGTTTTTTTTGGGAGGGGGGGGTCAAATCAAAATATTTAACATATGCAATGTGTGTGAAATAGAGTCCTGGATATAACATATATATAGGGGGGCGATTCACGAGAAGAGAGTGGAGGTATCATCGGCTTGAGGTGTCCATAGAATCGAAGAGAGGGATGATGTGTGTGTGTGCGCGTGCGCGTGATCGATAAAGAGTGCCATCAAATTTGTGTGTGCCCACGTCAAAGATATAGAGTGGCTGGCCTATTGGAACGTGAGATGGGACATGTGCAGTTTGTCTCTGTGGCATGGATACCTACCTGCAACGCTCGACTATCAGTGTGTGGTGGGGGAAGAGGGAGGCCCAATTAACTATAGAGGTACAATGGCTGGTATATGTGTGGAGGAGGAGAGAGGCCTACCTCATGTATTAAGGAGATCGATCTGCCTCATGTATTAAGGGAGATCGATAGGCATCCATGCATATGTGCAGGAGATGAATAAGGTTTGGAAAGAGACAGAGCTAGAATGTTGGAGGGGGTGGTAGTGGAGTTGCTTCTAACAAATGGTGGGATAGGCTTGCTAGACAAACGGAGGGCACGCCCGCAATATCAATAAGAGAGGATATGGCTGCTTGTTGTCTGTGCACGTGTGTGTGAGAGACGGGTCAGGAGGCATGCACGAATGATGAGGGGGGACGATGTGGCTGTGGTAAGCAGAAGTAACTACATAGGAAGATCAATCGCCCTTTGTAAGAGAAAGGAGAGACATAACTTGTGAGGTACATCGATCGATGGGGGGGTAGTTAAAGTCGATCTAGGTATATGTTGGGAGATTGATCGGTATACATGCATGTGTGTGTTAGAACAAATGAGGCACGAGGAGAAGGATAGAGAGAGAGGGGGATGCATGTAGGAGGTGGTACAATAGGCATACTATATCGAGGGGGAGGAGTGTGCGAGTACGAGAACGATGAAAAGAGTGGTGGGAGTGAGGCATGGAAGGTGACAAGAGAAGAGGGGAAGCTTGTGTTTGTGCTAGGCACACCTAGCTAGAGAGGCATATCGATCGATGTGTGCCGTAAAGAAGGAGATGGGGGGCCTACACACACCGTGGGTGAACGACCTAAACTGAAAAGACGAATTTGCGCGATGGAGCTAGAGAATGCTGAGGGAGGGTGAGAGGGATGCGGGCGTGTGCATGCACAAGAGAAAGTTAGCGCTAGCTACAAAGATAAGAGGGTTGTGTGGGTGTAAAAGACGAATAGAGATCATATATACTTCATTATAAAAAGCAAATTCGGATATTTGAAGAATTTATCATAGTGTTTCAAACCGATGGATGTGTGAATATATATAACGGTGATACACATGGTGTGGTTATGAACATGGTATACTGCATTTAATATATTTTATCTCTACTCTTATAAAAAATGGAGTTGTTGATGATGGTGTGCCTGCCATCCTGCATTATAGACCGTCTGATTTATATCTGGCGGATAGCAAGGAAACTATGATGGTTGAAGTTGGCAACAATCATGATTGTAGATTCTTATTGAAATAGAGAAACGAATTCAAATTTAGTTCGAATTGCAGCGGTAGTATAGACGTTTGGAATGCACTAAAATGTTGGTATGAGTAGGTTACATGCATTATACAGCAAGAAAAAAAATTAATCGGACATAACATGGATTCATACTCCCTCCTTCCATCTATATAGGGCGTAATGAGATTTTTAAGACTGCCTTTGACTATTGACAAGATTAATAGTACATGACATGACAATGTGAAAATTATATCATTGAAAGAACCTTTCACAGACGAATTTAACGGTGTGCTTTGTGTAAGTTGCATGTCATATATCATTGGTCTAATATTTGGTCAAAGTTAGCATCGAAAAACGCATTAGACCCTATATAGATGGAAGGAGGGAGTAGCTTTGAATAGCATTTGTATAGTAAAATGGGGCAAGACTCTCTCTTTGTGTGGTGTGAATAGTTTTATTTTTTTCGTTTTCTTTTTGGTTGAGGGAAGTGTGAATTGATTTGGTACGTACAAGTACAATATTACTACACGTTAGGCTTGTCCCTAAAATTCAACCCGCGTCTTGTTATATCCCGAAAATTCAGATATCGTGCTCCCAAAACTGGTGCCTTCACAGCCCGCGCCTTATTATCCCGAAATTACAACGCGCACGAAAACTCCCTCCAGCTGCCAAATCCCGACACGTGAAATCCCCCTTCTAACCCCGAGCTGAAAGGGCCGCTAGTTCAAATCGGTGGGGGGTACTTTTGTAACACACCCTACATTTTGGACAAGCGCGTTCCTAAGTCATCCTTCACCCCCTCCCATCGCCCCCTTTTCGCCATTCGAAATCCCAGGCCGCCATAACCTCTCCGCTCCAACCGCGAAACCCCACCCTCCTCCGTCCGCCACATCACCGCTGCCTAGCCGGAGCCTCTTCCCCGACGACGTCGTCCACCGCAACAGCTCGACGTCCCTCGTCCACCTCCCCGGATGAGGATCCGTCGTCCATCTCGCCATCCCGCCGGTTCAGCCGCCCCGTCCTCCACCTCCAAGGAGCTGCTCCAACAATCACCTCGTCTATCGCGGTTGCTCCATCCCCACAGCGCCGCCTTAACCTGCTCCACCGGAACCGCAACATCCTCACCGACTCCTCGGACGAAGCCGAGGCCTACTCGGCGCCACCAAAGAGGTTGTACACTCATCGCATCGCACCTTCTCCTTAACTCGACCTCCTGGCGCCGATGGTGCTCCATCCCGCACCCCCATGGAGCGGCTACCTTGAAGCCGGTGCCGCGGGTGACATCTCCACGGCGGCTCTCCCCTAGTGTGAGGCCCCTTCGGCGGTGGCGTCCATACCAGCCGGATCTGCTACTGCTGCTCCGGCTCTCGCTCGATCGCTCGCTCGCCCAGCTGCTGCTGCTGCTCTCCCCCTCGCTCCTGCTGCTGCTCTGCTCTGATTAAGCCACACTTCAGTCGACTGAATCGACTTTTGGGTCAGTCGATTTTCAGGGGTTGGGGGGCTCGCCGGAGTTAAGGAAGAACCACCCGCAGCGAGGACGGGGGCTCGCCGGAGAGGTACCCCACTATCTATCTTAGGGTTCAGGGTGGGGGCGGGGGCCTAGAGGGCTGGCCGGGGCGGCGGTGGTGAGTTGTTTTGGGGCGGCGCTGGGGCCGGCGGCGAGGCCGGTGGTGGCTGGCGGCTCAGGGGGTGCAGGTTGAAGATGAACTGCAGGCCCTCCCTAAACTACATGTCAAGTGCCTCTCTGCTACCATTGCGTTCAGTTTCGACAGTAGCATTCAGATTCCACAGTAAATTTCAGTTTCGACAGTTAAGTTCAGAGTCAACAGTTTTTACCTCATCTATTGTAGTCGGGTGGTTTTTGGTGATGTTAATTTTACATCCATTTTACATCATCTATTGGAGATGCTATTAGAATCCCACTTGAGATTGACGATGTCTGTCTTATGCTGCTTCAGCCTTGAGGTCTTACGGCTCACCGGAGCTGCTCGAACGACAGAACAATCCATCACAACAGAGCAGTGCCCTAGATGCCATCTACAGATTCCTCAGATCTTCCTCCACACCTCCGACAGCCACCTCTGCCTCAACTGCTTCAGCGACCAACCCAATGATGCTGAGGTTGACACGGCTACGGCAAAGAGGTTGTACACTTGTTGCATCACTTATTACTATGCATTCACGTCGATCCATTAGGGCTATTTTGGTTCAACAGAAAAACATCGATCCACTGGTTGTTACCATCACTCTAAATTTCTGCATGCTCTCCTTACATAATCTCACCATATTTTTTTCGTATGCATGTCAGATATTGTACACAGTCATGCTGAACATGTAGAGAAAAAGAGAAGAGTTTTGCGCGGCAATACAATGTCATGCAGACATCTCTCCATGGTGGGTTCAATGGCAAACCCTACCCACCCCTCTCCAGATTGTAATCCAGAGGAAGATATCTGTTCTGAGGCGGATTCGGACGCCGCTGACCACTCCTATTTACCACCCAAGGTGTTTGCTCTACCTTGGCATGATGATGTTAGTCATATCATGCATATGTTGCCTTGCAGTGCCTACTTTTTACATCATATATGTCATCTGCTTAGTTTAGACATGTTCTGTAATGCCACCTGTTTAGTTTCTATATCATATATGGGAATTATGCAGTCTCATGTCTTTTAGCCAGCCATAATATATGTGAAATGTGCAATACCATCCTGTTTAACCATGCATCATATATTTGAATGATATCGTGCCCATCCTTTTCTTCATTACATTTCCATTTGTCAACAATGTTTGTACATTAAACTACTCTTCCTGTGAATCAGCCATTTGGGTGGGAGATGGAAAAATCTGGAGTTAAAACAAGGCCTTCAGAGCAGACAGTGCTACCTGTCGAAGCAGATCTCTTGTTGGGTCCCGATAGCTCCTCAGATATGGATTCAGAGACAGATGACCAGTCCTATTCCCCCACTGAGGTGTATGCTCTAACTTGGCATGGTTATACTGCTCATATCATGCATATGGTGTCTTGCATTGCATAGTTTAGACATCATATTCACAATATTCAACACCATGTTCTTAGTTCAGACATCATATCGAATGCCCTCTATTTAGCATATAAATCACATATGTGAATTAAATGATGCGATCCTGATTACTTAGATAACATGTAGGTGAATTATGTCATGCGATCCTGTTTAGTTATTCATCATATCTTTGAATTATGTTATGCTATGCTATCCAGTTTAGATAGACATCATATATGTGAAATTATGTCATGCTATCCGCTTTAGTTAAACAATATACATGTCAACTATTTCATGCCCTGTTTTTTCCACACTATCTATTGCATCTGTCTCTCATACAATGTCTGTACATCCAACTATGTTTCCTGTTTATCAGCCATTTGAATTGGAGCTGGTGATGCTAGTATCTAGCAGACTAAAAACACGGTCTTCAAATAAAATAGTGCTACCTCTTGGTGGAGATAGCACCCCGGTTGTACATGCATAAGAACCAGCCCTACCACATATAACCCAAACTCTCGCAGATTGTACCCCTACTACGATGGACAGAGAACCAGCTTCACCCAATCTAACCCCAACCCCAGCCGATAGTAACCCAGTTCCTGTTGACACAGCACCAGCTCCACCATAGAGCTCCCAAACAAGAGCAGTTAGTAAGGCAGCTCCAGTGCCCAAAGGGCCAGTACTATCACGGCGAACCCCAACTCCACCAGTTAGTACGCCTATTCCTGTGGAGGAAGCACAACCAGCTAGTCGTAGTTTAGCATCTATCGCATTTGATGTTGTTAAATCGTATGTGCGTATCTTCCCATCTTGGAAATATTATACTGAAGATGAAGGAAAATGCCAGTTGCAGGTGTTTGTCCAGGAGTTATGTGTAAGTAATGTTATTCATGGCAATTACTTTGCTTCGTCCCATACATCCTACCTCCATGATGGTTATAATACAGCAAATTTTCCCATTTTTCTCTATAGAGAAGGACCGATTTGGAAACTCAGGATGAGGTAACCTGTGCTAACACCTCTGCTATCTTCAAGAATGCTTGGTGGCAGTAACGGAATTACCTGAAGAAAATGTACTTCACCGACAAAGAAACTCATCAAATTCCCTTACGTTCTCCTGAGACACATTTACTGGACGATGACTGGGAACGCCTTGTTCTGTACTGGTCCCAAACCAAGAATGTGGTAAGGTATATGAGCTCATTTTCTATTTTTAAGTATTATATTCTTGTGTCTTACTGTACTCTGTTCATGTAGAACAAGTGCCTAAACCTGAAGAACAACTGTTCTAATTTAAGATTCCATTGCTACCATAGGACATAGATATATGTTTGTTTGATGTTTTTATTATGTACTAGTACTTGGCAATAGAAGACATGGTAGTTTAATCCTGTCCACCTTACTAATGAACTGGTTCACCGAAATGAGTTTCATATACTAGTACATGCTAAACTTGTTATGTGTCTGCTTGTTTCTTCTTTTAGAATGCTGACAGAATATTGGGGAAGAGTGCCTTATTAAGCAATGGTAAAGGAAGTAATGCAGATAAGGTTCAGGATAGTGACACATCATGTCTTGGTTTAGTGTTGGAGTTACTGGCCACTACCGCTTGCACAAGCTATTCAAACTCACTGTCTGAATCAGTTCGGTTTCTTGAGTCTCAACTACAAGCTGAAAGACATCAATCAGCTGTGCTGCGACAAGAAGCGAAAGGACTGCGGAAGTCCCTGGAGCATTCAGATGCATACTTTCTGGTGCAATAGCAAGCGTTGGAGGATTTTAGCGCCAAACAGGACAAAGCTAATCAGCTTGCTAAGCTTATTGCCAGCATGGTGCATACCCAGGATAACGTTTTTTGAGCTCTTCTGAAGTTGTTTCGGTTATGCTCTTGTTTTGCTGCCGCGTTTATTTGCACTGGTGGCCAATTTTGACGGCCAGTGTATATGATATGCTGCTTTGTTCCCTATATTTGCACTGGTGGCGAACTTTGATGCCCAGTGGATGTAATATGTGTAATAGCCGTGATAGCCTAGCGTTAGTTGCTTGCTTATTTATTTCCTTGTTGTCTTGTTTATTTGTTTGCTTGTAGTCAATTCAGTTCTTTTTCCCCGTTTAACTAGTGGATGCAATAACCTATTTTTTAAAACTAGGCCACAATAACCATGGGCTAATATTTACTATAGTGACATTGGGCCTCCTACGGGTCGTAGAAACAGTGGGCCTTCTACGGGCCGTAGAAACAGTAGGCCTTCTATGGGCCGTAGAAACAATGGGCCTTCTACGGGCCGTAGAAACAATGGGCCTTCTACGGGCCATATCATCAATGGGCCTTATACGGGCCGTATGATCGATTGGCCAAACATGGGCCAATAACAGGCCGGCAGGCCGCATTATGGCCGTAAATGGGCTAGAGTTGGAATCGTCCGTTCATGGGCCAACCGTAATGGGCCATCGTTAATAGGTCGTATTTGATGACACTATGAAAATGGCCCAACGTATTAACGGACCACAAACGGGCCGACTGTAACCACGGGCTGAATTTGGCCCATAAGCAGAAAATGACAGTAACGGGCCGTAAGTAAACGAATGCTGGAAATGAGCCCAAGAATAAATGGGCTCTGAGAGGGCCGAAAGATAACATGGGCTGGAAACGGCCCAACGGAATAGCGGGCCGTTAATGGGTATAAAGTGATACACTGTTCATTACGGGCCAGTTTCACCACGGGCCGTTAATGGGTGTAAATTGATACACTGTTCATTACGGGCCTGTTTCACCACAGGCCGTTAATAGGCCAAGAGTTACATAGGGCCTCATATGGGTCGAAAGACGTCATGGGCCATACATGGGCTAGAAGTGAAAACGGGCTGGAATCATATTGGATGGCCCAGATGACGCTACTGGGCCTAATTCGGATAGGGCGTAACGGGCCTTGGGTTAGCGGGCTGTAAATGGGTTATATCCGAACAGGTCGTTAACAGGCTTTCCATGGGCCGGCCCGCCACCTTTTGACCAAGTCAAACGGGCCGGCCTTTTCACAGGAATGGGCCTCTGTTGGGTCGTGCCACGTGTCGACGTATCATAGGCGCCTATCTGACCCACTGACAAGCTGACACGTGTTTCGTCCGTCCAATAAGAATTTTACACGTGGAAATTTCCCATTGGTCGGGGCTGTTAACGGGTTATCGGATCCAAAACCCGACCCGATAGCTTAACGGCGTTCCGTTACGGTGGATGCCACGTGTCAGTCACCCTTGACGAAAGCACTTCTGTGTCGCGTGATTTATCGTCATGGAAGTGGACACTTCCGTGATGATAATTTTGGTAATGTGATGGAACACTTCTACGACAGCACAGGTATGACTATCTTGATTCTGTCATAAATTTGTCATGGATGTACATGCATGACAAAAAAAGCGACCTACTGTGACAAACACGTATCATCATGGAAGTGTATTTTTTTGTAGTGATACATGCCACAATTCCTAACTACAGCTAGTAACCATACTCCTCCTATGCCACTGCCACAAGCTTCATCGTCCACTATGGATGATGGTCTAGCTAATCTTAGAGAGGAGATGGCTAAGATGCTTCGAGAAAATTTTGGAGTTGAGTTACCTCGGAATCGGATTTACCAAAAGTCGTACCCCGAGTACTTTGATGCCATCCAGTGCCCTCCGGGATATAAGATTCCAAATTTTGTTAAGTTCAATGGAGAGGTCACAAAAACCACATGGGAGCATGTTAGTCAATACTTGGCACAATTTGGTGAAGCAGGCTCACTAAATGAGTTGAAAGTGCGTTTATTTCCTTTATCATTAATTGGTACCGCATTTTCATGGTTTTCTTCTTTACCACATGGTTCCATTCGAGTTTGGTCGCAGCTAGAGCAGAAATTTCATGATCACTTTTATAGCGGCGACAATGAACTCAAGTTGTCACATCTAACATCGGTTAAACAGAAGCATGATGAATCGGTCTCCGATTACGTCAAGAGATTCAGAGAAACAAAAAACCGGTGTTTTAGTTTGGTGATAACCGAGAGAGACTTGGCAGACCTAGTGCTGAATGGTTTGAGAACTCCCATTAGAGAAAAGCTAGAAGGCTATGAGTTCTTAAATATCAACCAAGTCTTACAAAGGGCTTTGGCTCAAGAAAGCCAAAGCAAAGACCTCAAAGAAGGCATAGATACAAAGCCGATCGTCCAAAGATGAATATGGTGGAATATGACAGTGATCACTCAGACGATGAGGGTAATGTTTTTGCTACTGAATTTGTTTGGACATCTAAGGCCAAACCCTTTACTTGCAATGATCTGAAACTGATTCATAAGAATCGTGATGAAGATATGAAGTTTACTTTTAACATTGCTAAGTGTGATAGAATATTTGATGCTTTGCTGCAGGCTAAGATTATTAGAATATCTCATACTTTACCGCCGTTTGAAGAGCTAAAACGGCGTGCTTATTGCAAGTATCATAATTCTTTTTCTCATGCTACTAACGATTGCAATGTCTTTCGACGACATATACAATCGGCCATTAATGACGGACGATTGAACTTTTCTGAGATGCAAGTTGATAAACAACCTTTTCCAATGAATACCATGGGTTTGGAGGGGAAGAAGATACTCATTCGGCCGGAGGTAGCCGAATCTGCTAATAAAGCTAATATCATTGTTGGTGAACCCAGGAAAGACAAGGAAGGCAGCACGGTCTTGGGGAGACATGTTGTGCTTGATAAGCAGCCCGATGGCAAGGAAGTGATCAAAATCACCATCAAGAATCCTACACTCGGGGGGCAACCGCAAGTGCAAGAAAATACTCGAGTTAAATTTGTCAAACCCAAGAGTCCAGAAGTTAGCAAGTGGAAGAGGAATGAAGCTAAAGTGCAACGCAAGCGGATCAAGCCAACTTTTGATATGTTGTTGTCCAAGTATGCCAATCAGTCGGTTGGTTCCAGCTCTAACCAGCCATCACAGTTGAAGCGACCAAGGTCACCATCACATGATATGTTCAGTCGGTATATGAAGCCGAGTGGACCAAAGGCGTTGTTTCCAGAAGAGCAAAGGCAAATTGTTTGGGATCGACTTGAATACTCATATAATGGCCGATTGAACATCGGTAACTATCGGTCGGCTGGTCAAAACATGCGACTGGATGGAAATTATCCGAGTGTAAGAATGCACCCTGGTGGAAGCTATCCGAGTGAAAAAATGTGGTCAAGTAGATTCCATCCGAGTGAATTCCATCCGAGTGGATTCCATCAGAGTGACATCCATCCGAGTGGATTCCATTAGAGTAAAAAGGTGCACCCGAGTGGAAATTTCATGCATCTGGAAAGTTGAAAAGAATGGCGTGTTAAATCACCAAGTGTTGCAGCAGTTGAGTCGGGAAAAGGCAAGGGGAAAATGGATGCCGACTCACTTATCTTGGGCACCGAAACATTCGCCATACAACAGCCGATTGTGCATAGCAATCCGACTGAGCCGATACTTGCTATCGCGCCAAAGCACTCGGCTAATGACCATGAAGCAAGCACCAGCCAAATAAAGACGAGAGATCCTAAATACACTCAGCCAAAGTGGTGTCCTCCAGGGCTAACAAAGACACAGAAGAGGAAACTACAGAGGTTAAGGAGTCAAGAAATGGTAGAACAGGAGGCCGAGAAGCAAAGGGATAAGTTGTTCAATGACATTAGGCCCGTGGTTCCAGCAAAACAAGTGTGGAGGCCTAAACAAATACAAGATGCATCATCTTCTACATCTATCACAACAGCACCTGCGCCACCGAAAGAGGACGATGCAATTATTACATCGTCCACATCACCTAGTACTTTCTCTTCACTCAGACAAATTTCAGAATCGGTAGATGCACGTGAGGAGGAGGCTAATATGTTGGACTATGAGTCTACGCCGGTTCATGAAGGTATGGATATCAATATGGTGTATTACTTACTTGTTGAGTTTCGTGCTGTAGATGAGGAAGGGGAGGTGGCTCAGCTGGATTTTGGCCCTAAAAATGCAATATTCGAGAAGCCAAAAGAACCAGTAACGCATCTAAAACCGTTATATCTCAGAGGTCATATCAATGGGTCGCCGCTCACTCGGATGCTTGTTAATGGGGGTGCTGTGGTAAATCTTATGCCCTATTCGGTCTTCAATAAATTGGGTTTGCCTGATGAAGAATTGATCAAGACCAATATGGTGCTCAACGGGTTTGCAGGCAAAGAGAAAACTGAAGCCAAAGGTGTAATGTATGTGGAGCTTACAGTCGGAAGCAAAACTTTGGCTACTGCATTCTTTATCGTTGAGGTGCAAGGTAACTACAACGTTATACTAGGCCGTGATTGGGTTCATGCAAACTAGTGCGTGCCATCCACTATGCACCCATTTTTGATTCAGTGGGTTGATGATGAAGTGGAAGTCATTCATGCGGATAACTCGGCCTGTGTTGCTTTGGCCGATGCATCGGTGGATTGGCAACATCCCAATGCTACTTGCTTGACGGGACGTGACTTATCAGAATTTGATTTTCTCAGCGTGACCAAGAATGGTTTTGTGCCCGTCTCTTTAAAGCCAACTAAATGCAATCGGCTCCAAGGTATGATATGTTTAAATGGATCCTAATTCTGAGTGGTTACAAAAACGTCTTGTAAAGTATCGGTCCAGTGAGAATGATATGTATGAGTCTATAGAGGAGTTGGATGACATGGATAAACTTGGACAAGGTTTTACATCAGCTGATCCGTTAGAAGAGGTAGATATTGGAGATGGTTCTATCACTCGACCGACATTTATAAACAAAAATTTGAAAGCCGATTGTAAGGCTAAGTTAATCGAGCTATTGAAAGAATATGTTTGTTGCTTTGCATGGGAATATCATGAGATGTCAGGGTTAAGCCGAGAGCTAGTGGAGCATCGGTTGCCTATAAAGGCCGGTTTTAGACCTTATAAACAGTCGGCCAGAAAATTTAATTCGAAAACATATGACTGGATCAAGGACGAGATCGGTCGACTGCTTGAAGTTAATTTCATTCGACCTTGCAGGTATGCCGAGTGGATTTCTAACATTGTCCCAGTGGAGAAGAAAGGATCTGGCAAGTTGAGGGTGTGCATTGACTTCAGAGATTTGAATAGGGCTACACCCAAAGATGAGTATCCCATGCCAATAGCCGATATGCTTATTAATGATGCTTCTGGACATAAGGTTATTAGCTTTCTAGATGGTAATGCCGGATACAATCAAATTTTTATGGCTGAAGAGGACATGTACAAGACAGCTTTTCGATGCCCTGGTTTCCTTGGTTTATTCGAATGGACAGTGATGACATTCGGATTAAAAAATGATGGCGCCACATATCAAAGGGCGATGAATTTGATTTTTCATGATTTACTCGGTGTCATACTTGAAGTTTATATTGATGATATTGTTGTCAAATCAGATGCTTTTGAATCTCACTTGGCCGATTTGCGTTTAGCTTTTGAAAGAATGAAAAAGTATGGACTGAAGATGAATCCTTTAAAGTGTGCATTCGGCGTGTCAGCCGGCAAGTTTTTGGGTTTCATTATTCATGAAGATGGCATAGGGATTGATCCCAAAAAGATAGAGGCCATACAGAAAGTGGAGGCTCCAACATGCAAGAGAGATATGCAAAAGTTCCTTGGAAAGGTCAATTATTTGAGAAGGTTCATAGCTAATCTGTCAGGAAAAGTTGATGCATTTACTCCTATCCTTCGGTTAAAGAATGATGTTGATTTCACTTGGGGGGCAAAACAACAAGAAGCCTTTGATATGATCAAGAATTATTTGTGCACTCCTCCGGTGATGACAACACCTAAACATAGGGAGCCCTTTAAGCTTTATATTGCAGCAGAGGAAGGTGTTATTGGTGCTGTTTTGACCCAAGAAACCGAGGGAAAAGAGCATGCTATTACATATTTGAGCAGGCGCTTATTGGACGCCAAGACAAGTTATACATTTATTGAAAAATTATGTCTATGCTTATATTATGCTTGCACAAAATTGAGACATTATTTAGTGTCGAGTGCTTGCGTAGTAGCTTGTCAGACCGATGTCATTAAATACATGTTGCATAGGCCAATTCTTAGTGGTAGAATTGGCAAGTGGGCTCATGCTTTGATTGAATATGATTTGGCTTATGAATCTCTAAAATCCATGTAAGGCCAAATTGTTGCTAATTTCATTGTTGAACATCGGATTAATGACAAGCATGATATTGATATGAACCTTGTTTCATTAGTACCATGGAGATTATACTTTGATGGTTCAGTTTGTAGCAATGGCCAAGGTGTTGGTATTGTTTATATTTCTCGTCATGGTGCTGTTTTTGAAGCCTCATGCCGCTTAGAATATTTTTGTACAAACAATCAAGCCGAATATGAAGCATTATTATTCGGCCTAGAGATGTTACTTGCTATAGGTGTTACACATATTGAGGCTTATGGTGATTCGTTATTAGTGGTGCAGCAAATATCCAAAGTCTTTCAGTGTTTGGACGAATCACTTAATGTTTATCTTGATAAATGTCTAGATATAATTTCTACTTTGGATTGCTTTAGCATTGCTCATATATCTAGACATGACAATTGGAAAGCAAATGAATTGGCACAACAAGCATCCGGATATCATGTTGATCATGGCATGTTTCATATCTCTCAAAGACCGATGCCTTGTCTTGCCAATATGGGAGAGGCCGAACCTAAACCCACTGATTCAGCCATTAACAAAAAGTCTAGTGCAGATGACAATCCCGACTGGAGGAAGCCCATTGTTGATTACTTGTGCAATCCGAGTGAAAGGGTGGACATGGCTGTTCGGCGTATGGCTTTCAAGTATACAATGAGAGATGATGGTCTTTATCGCCGAACAGTCGATGATGTTCTTCTAAAGTGTTTGGATGAGGACCAGGCAAGAGTTGCTATGGGAGAGGTACATGAAGGCATTTGTGGCACTCACCAGTCGGCTCCCAAGATGAAATGGTTATTGCGACGTGCTGGGTTTTATTGGCCGACTATGATTAATGATTGCTTCAGATATAATAAAGGGTGCGAAGCTTGTCAAAAATTCGGTGATATTCAATTGGCTCATGCTGCTATGTTGCATCCTATTATCAAGTCGTGGCCCTTCAGAGGATGGGGTTTAGACTTTATTGGGCAAATTCATCCATCTTCCTCAAAGGGGCCTCGGTTCGTATTGGTGGCAACTGATTATTTCACTAAATGTCTAAAGCAGTACCTCTCAAGAACATGACACATACAGAGGTAATTCAATTCATAACTGAGCACATTATTCATAGATTTGGTATTCCTCAAACGTTATGTAACGCCCTCGATGCGGCTATAGCTCCCACGTGTCGAGGCACGACTTAGAGGCATAACCGCATTGAAAGCAATGTCGTAAGTTAGGCAATCTTCACAACATCCCATGTAATATAGATAATAAAAGGGGAGAAACATAGTTGGCTTACACTCGCCACGTCAATCAAAGTACATAAATAGCATTACAACATTCAAACACTCATGGCCCGACTACGGCGCCAAAATAAAAGATAAACCCAACATGCGACACGGTCTCGATCACCCCAACTGGGCACCACTACTGATCATCAGGGAAAGACACGTAGTATCGGCGTGAGTCCTTGTCAAACTCCCACTTGAGCTCAAGCGCGTCATCTGGAACGGAATCATCAGGCCCTGCATCTGGTTTGGAAGTAATCTGTGAGCCACAGGGACTCAGCAATCTCGCACCCTCGCGATCAAGACTATTTAAGCTTAATAGGTAAGGCAAGGAAAATATGTGGAGCTGCAGCAAGCGACTAGCATATATGGTGGCTATCCTGTTCACAAAAGAGAGCGAGAAGACGAGGCAAAGCGCGATCGAGTAACTAGAGGGCATCCTGCGGCAAGCATTACTCCAACACCGTGTTCACTTCCCGGACTCCGCCGAGAAGAGACCATCACGGTAACTCACACAGTTGATTCATTTTAATTAAGTTAAGGTTCAAGTTATCTACAACCGGACATTAACAAATTCCCATTTGCCCATAACCGCGGGCACGGCTTTCGAAAGTTCAAATCCCTGTAGGGGAGTCCCAACTTAGCCCATGACAAGCTCTCACGGTCAACGAAGGAATAGACCTCCTCCCGAGACGTTCCGATCAGACTTGGTATCCCGGTTCTTCAAGACACTTCGACAAGTTAAAACAAATCCGGCAACACCACCCAGATGTGCCGACAAATCCTGATAGGAGCTACACATATCTCGTTCTCAGGGCACACCGGATGAGCAAGACGTCGGGTAGGCCAGCCCAGAGTTGCCCATGGTAGCCCCGGACATCGCTCGGTTGGACCAACACTCAGAGGAGCACTGGCCCGGGGGGGCTTAAATAAGATGACCCTCGGGGTCCGGAAACCCAAGGGAAAAAGAGGCTAGGTGTCAAATGGTAAAACCAAGGTTGGGAATTGCTGGAAAAGCTTTAATCAAGGCGAACTATCAAGGGGTTCCCATTATAACCCAACCGCGTAAGGAACGCAAAATCCGGGAACATAACACCGATATGACGGAAACTAGGGCGGCAAGAGTGGAACAAAACACTAGGCGAGGGGCTGAGCCTTCCACCCTTTACCAAGTATATAGATGCATTAAGATAACATGGCAATATAATGATATCCCAACAAGTAAATAATGTTCCAACAAGGAACGGTCTCCAATCTTCACCTGCAACTAACAACGCTATAAGAGGGGCTGAGCAAAGCGGTAACATAGCCAATCAACGGTTTGCTAGGACATGGTGGGTTAGAGGTTTGACATGGCAATTTGGGAGGCATGATAAGCAAGTGGTAGGCATCGTAGCATAGGCATAGCAAAAGAGCGAGCATCTAGCATAGCAAAGACAGTAGTGATTTTGAGGGTATGATCATCTTGCCTGCAAAGTTGTCAGAGTTGACTGGATCCTCGAAAGCAAACTCAACGGGCTCCTCGTTAGCAAACTCTTCTCCCGGCTCTACCCAAACAAGACAAAAAAGCAACAAGGACAAAATCAACCACGTGCAAAGCTCAAACAACATGATGCAAACATGGTATGCTATGCGGGATGCGATATGGGATGCATATGCAAGATTTGACAAGGAATGAAAGAACTAGCCTCAACTTGGAAATCCAAGTGTGCCACTGGAAAGGTGAGGTGAAATCTCTTGAAAACGATATAAAGATCACCGGAATCAGAGTTACGGTTTGGAAAAGGCAAGCAATTCAAATATGACCACGTTCTGCGATTTACAGCAAGTAGCCATCTAAATGCAACAAGATGAACATGCTACAGCACTCAAACATGGCAACAAAATACATGGAATGGATCCATTCATGATGCTTAACAAAAGACTAGCACTGAGCTACGGCCAATTCATCCATTAACAGGTTCAAACAAGCATGGCAAAAATGCATTTGGCAAACAGATCTCAGACTTAGTGAAATTAACACTTGTCTGGAATTTCAGATCAGATAGCACTCTTTGGAGCATGAAAACTATATGCTACAAGACCTGAATATGGCAAAGTAAAGCATGGTATGGAGCTACTCAAAGAGCTTAACAAAAGTCCCTTAGTGACCTTGAGCCAAAAGGGATCAGAAAATACATTTGCAAGCATGTGAACATGGCAAAAACACAATCAGATCACAGACTTAGTGAAAACTGGAGCATGCTGAAACAGATATCAAGTAGGCATGTTAACGAGCTCGATGCACTCACTACAGAGCATGTCATGACAATCTAAGTATACACCCATCAAGAATACACAAAATACAAGCTATACATGGTAAGAACAATAACATAGCATGCACGGATCAACTACAACATCCTCGGCAAAATCGCTAACAAGTAGACAATCTGCCCAGATTCACGAAATGACAAAAGTAGAGCTCGATTGACTCAAGCTAGGGTGCTCCATAATTGCAAACAAATACATGTATGGATAGAGCACTACAAGATTAACAAAACATCCTTACTGATCATCCTCAAAAGAGGCATGAATCACTAGGAAACAACATGAACATATGGCATAATGAGATAAACAGTCCAAGGACTTAGTGGAATTGCTAAGTCCCTAAAATCAGCATTAACGAATGCTCCACTTTGCAAGCTTGTGCTAGTCACCACACACATCACAAAAATATATGGTTTGCACCTCTGGATAGATGGCAAAACATATAACAAAACACATGTAGAGCTCAGGGGCATATCATGCACACATTAATCATGGCAAAACTGACAAATATCTAATTGGAGCAGCAGATCTGACAATTATCTCAAATAGCATTCTTCTAACAGCATTTTGGGCAACAAGATGAACTCAAATGAAAATGATGCAATGAGATGAAATGATGTGCTCTCTGAGACGAACATTTTGATATGCTATATGCCCAAAACGGAGCTACGGATGCGGAGTTACGATGCGATGAACATAGCCAAAATATTAGGGTTAGGAACGGAAAGTCAACCGATCCGATCTAGATCTGGATGGTACTGTAGTGGGGCGCATTCTCCGAGGTTCGCCGGCGAGGAAGTGGAGCTCCAGCGAGGAAGTAGAGGCGGCGGGGAGGTCGGATCCGGCCCGGGACGCGGACGCCGCGATGGCGCGGTCGGCGGCGCGCTCCGCAGGGCGGGGCGGCGCGGCGTACTCCGGCCACCGGAGCGGGGTAGCGCGGCGGCCGGCGAGGAAGGTCGGGCGGCGTGGGCGGCGCTCGCCGGCGCGGCGGACGAAGGGCGGCGCGGCGGACGAAGGAGCTAGGCGGCGGCGGCTTCGGGCTCGCGGGGGCCTGATCCGGGCCTCCTGGGCCGGCGGGGGAGGGAGGCGGCGATGGCCACGTGGCAGCGCGGGATTGGAGGCCACGGATCGGGCGGACGTGTTCGGTGCGGCCCGGACGTTGTCCGGCCGCGCGGATGGAGCGGGGCTAGGGTTTGGAAGAGGGGATCCATGAATTTCGGGAGGGTGGTGTATATATAGACATAGAGGGAGCTAGGAGTGTCCAAATGAGGTGCGGTTTTCGGCCACGCGATCGTGATCGAACGCTCTAGATGATGGAGAGGGTTTTGGTGGGTTTTGGGCCAAAATGGAGGGGTGTTGGGCTGCAACACGCACGAGGCCTTTTCGGTCCCTCGGTTAACCGTTGGAGCATCAAACGAAGTCCAAATGGTACGAAACTTGACAGGCGGTCTACCGGTAGTAAACCAAGGCCGCTTGGCAAGTCTCGGTCCAATCCGGAAATGTTTAATCCCCACACACGAAAGAAAGGTAGAATTGACCACCGAAGGAGAACGGAGCACCGGAATGCAAAACGGACAACGGGGAAAATGCTCGAATGCATGAGATGAACACGTATGCAAATGCAATGCACATGATGACATGATATGAGATGCATGACAACGATAACAACACACGGAGACAAAAACCCGAACCCGAGAAAATAAAATAACTTAAGGCCGGAAACGGCAAGAGTTGGATTACATATTGGGTAAATTACATCCGGGTGTTACACGTTAACAACAGATCAAGGTTCATCTTTCATGTCACACCAAGTCATAGATTTTGCCGAATCTTATAACATAAAGTTGCTCAATTCCTCTCCATATTATGCCCAAGCTAATGGACAAGCTGAGTCTAGCAATAAAATTTTAATCAAACTCATCAAGAAGAAGATTGAAGATAATCCAATGAGATGGCATGAGTTGTTGTCTGAAGTTTTATGGGCACATAGAATTTCAAGGCATGGTGCTATGAAGGTGACCCCATATGAGCTAGTATATGGTCAACAGGCCATTTTACCAGTGGAAGTAAATTTGAATGCTTTGAGAATAGACAAACAAAATGATTTATCGGCAGTAGACTTTTATAACTTGATTATGGACAATATTGATGAGGTTGCCGATAAACGTTTGGTTGCTTTGAAGTCCATAGAGAGAGACAAGTTGAGGGTTGCAAGAGCTTACAATAAGAAAGTTAAGTTGAAGAATTTTCAAGTTGGTGATCTCGTCTGGAAAGTGATTCTGCCAATTGGTTCAAGAGATAGAAAATTCAGGACGTGGTCTCCAAGTTGGGAAGGTCCTTTTAGGATTACAGGAGTTGTTCCCAGGAATTCATATTTGGTGGAATCAATACAAGGGGCATTGTTACCTCGAGCTCTCAATGGCAAATATTTGAAGAAGTACCACCCGAGTGTGTGGCAGGAAGCCTAAGTAGGAAATGGCCAATATACGATTATCGCCCTTAGCACAAACATGGACGATACATAATTATCGCCCTGAGAAAAATAAATGGCCGATGGAGTGTTGACATCGTCCTTAGAACGAACACCATGCATATTATTTTTCAGCGTGCAAGCTTTGCCGAAAAATAGGGGGCATGTGTTGACACCTGATTTTGGCAAGATACAGAGTGAAAGGGTTTCAGCATGAGAAAGTTTCACATCATCGAGTGGAACAACTTTAATGTTTAGGCTATCGCCATTCGACCTCATCTCAGTGGCCGAAGTTGTACTCCGAGTGACAAAATTTAGTGTTCGGAGTGCTTTTCGGCCGATTACACCCTCAATATAACCTCAGATGAAGAAGCACTCTAAAGGAATTGTCTTCGTCTCGTCAAGGAAATCGAATTTCATATATAAATCGTCTTAATCCGAGTTCATATGCAAAAGTTACAGTCAATGCGGTCTGGACAGGCCAGAGACCAAAATATTATGCTTGACACCAGACACATGTTCATGAGTGTCTGATATAATGCGTGAACAATTCGGCCCTCGAGATGGCCTTGAATCGAAAAACCTTCAATGCAGAAAAGTTTCGTCTCGTCGAGCCGATCAATTTTTATATATAATTCGCCTCAATCCGAGGTCGTATAAGGCCTGGAGAGACAAAACAAGATCAGGCTATGTTTTCAGTCGAAAAATCCGAATGAAAAGCTACCATCCGAGTGAAAACTTACCGATCGAGTGAAAGCTTACCATCCGAGTGAAAACTTACCGGTCGAGTGAAAGTTTTCCGCCTGAGTGAAATTATTATCATCCGAGTGAAACTGTTACCGTCGGAATGAAAACTTGCCGATCAAGTAAGAGATTGTCTTCCGAGTGAAAATATAATCATCCGAGTGAAAAGATTACCGTCGGAATAAAAACTTGCCGATCGAGTAAAGAGATTACCTTCTGAGTGAAAATATGGTCATCCGAGTGAAAGATTCTAACATCCGAGTGAAAAGTCCAGTCGGACGATCCAAGTGAATGACTCTAATCCGAGTGGATGAGCTCGAATCCAGGTGAAACTGAAGATATGCCTGAAAGTTTATCAAGATGACCTCGGATAAAGAAGTGTTCAATACAGAAGTTGTGCATATCATCCAGACGGTAAACTTTGGTTTTGGAGTCATCGTCATCAGAGATAGTATATGGCCTACAAATTCACTACGAGACTCGGATAATCCAGTCTACTGCAAGACCGAGTCCGAATGGAAGGTAAAGATAACCTCAAAAAGTATTCAAGAAGGCCTTATTTGAAAAGGTGATCAACATGAGAGTTGTTTGTATCGTCGACGCGCACAAGTTTGATATTTGGGTCGTCTTGATCGGAGATCATATGCAAGCTCAGAAGCCCGCGCAAGAAGGAAGACAGAGTTTGGGCCAGATTCAGACTGAATCCGAGTTGGAATAGAACTAGGACTCTAGGACGTGAAATGATGTAATTTTTCTTGTAAGGAAAGTCTAGATGAATCCTTTACTTGTACGGGAGGTCCAACCGCCTCTTATATATGTTGGAGTGACGACCGATTGAACAACACACAATCGAACAAATCAATATACTATTTTTCCATTCTACGTTTTATTTCCCCACCGTTTTCTCTCTCGTTCTTCGCTGTTCTTCGTGTTTGAGAGCTGCGAATCCCGAGGCTCTAGGGGTGAGCAAATCAACCTAGGGCATCCCATAGCCGCCGCCCTCCCTGACGGGGGTCCCTCCCGGGTGTGCGGGGTTTCGGGTCTACAAAAGCGCCCGTCGACTGTCTTGCGTATCGCGCTGTCGGTCGGGTCTCCTTCGACGTGAGCTGCGGTGCATCACCCCCGGCGTCGAGGGTACACGTGACGTGTTCGTGTGTCAACAGAAGATTATTAGTGTTACTTCTCTTGCTTGCTTGTGTGTTCGTTGTTGTTGCATCCTATAGGTTGCTCACCTAGTTGCACATCTAGACAACCTAATTTGATGCAAAGTTTAATTTGGTAAAGATAAGCAAAAATTGTTAATTGCCTATTCACCCCCCTCCCTCTAGTCAACCATATCGATCCTTTCACCGTGGCAGCCGGGTCCTATTGGAAACTAAGGGATATTAAAGCCTTCTGTTAATAGAGTATCGGACCAAAGCATTAACACATAGTGAATACATGAGCTCCTCAAACTATGGTCATCACCAGTAAGTATCCCGATTATTGTCACTTAGGGGTTAACAGATCATAACACATAATAGGTGACTATAGACTTGCAAGATAGGATCAAGAACTCACATATATTCCTGAAAACATAATAGGTTCAGATCTGAAATCATGGCACTCGGGCCCTAGTGACAAGCATCAAGCATAGCAAAGTCATAGCAACATCAATCTCAGAACATAATGGATACTAGGAATCAAACCCTAACAAAACTAACTCGACTACATGATAAATCTCATCCAACCCATCACCGTCCAGCAAGCCTACGACGGAATTACTCACGCACGGCGGTGAGCATCATGAAATTGGTGATGGAGGAAGGTTAATGATGACGATGGCAACGGATTTCCCTCTCTGGGGCCCCGAACGGACTCCAGATCAGCCCTCCCCGGAGAGATTAGGGCTTGGCGGCGGCTCCGTATCGTAAAACATGATGAATCCTTCTCTCTGATTTTTTTCTCCCCGAACGTGAATATATGGAGTTGGAGTTGAGGTCGGTGGAGCGTCAGGAGGCCCACGAGGCAGGGGCGCGCCCAGGGGGGTAGGGCGCCCCCACCCTCATCGACAGGGTGTGGGCCCGCTGGCCTTGATTCTTTTGCCAGTATTTTTTATATATTCCAAAAATATTCTTCATTGATTTCCAGGTCATTCCGAGAACTTTTATTTCTGCACAAAAATAACACCATGGCAATTCTGCTGAAAACAGCGCCAGTCCGAGTTAGTTCCATTCAAATCATGCAAGTTAGAGTCCAAAACAAGGGCAAAAGTGTTTGGAAAAGTAGATGTGTTGGAGACGTATCAACTCCCCCAAGCTTAATCCTTTGCTTGTCCTCAAGCAATTCAGTTGACAAACTGAAAGTGATAAAGAAAAAATTTTACAAACTCTGTTTGCTCTTGTTGTTGTAAATATGTAAAGCCAGCATTCAAGTTTTCAGCAAAGATTATGAACTAGTCATATTCACAATAACATTTAGATCTCATGTTTACTCATATCAATGGCATAATCAACTAGCGAGCAATAATAATAAATCTCGAATGACAACACTTTCTCAAAACAATCATAATATGATATAACAAGATGGTATCTCGCTGGCCCTTTCTGAGACCGCAAAACATAAATGCAGAGCACCCCTGAAGATCAAGGGCTGACTGGAAATTGTAATTCATGGTAAAAGAGATCCAGTCACAATCATACTCAATGTAAACTGATAGTAATGCATATGAATGACATCGTTGCTCTCCAACTGGTGCTTTTTAATAAGAGGATGATGACTCAACATAAAAGTAAATAGATAGGCCCTTCGCAGAGGGAAGCAGGGATTTGTAGAGGTGCTAGAGCTCGGTTTTGAAATAGAGATGAATAATATTTTAAGCAGTATACTTTCATTGTCAACATAACAACCGAGAGATCTCGATATCTTCCATGCTACACACATTATAGGCGGTTCCCAAGCAGAATGGTAAAGTTTATACTCCCCCACCACCAACAAGCATCAATCCATGGCTTGCCTGAAACAATGGGTGCCTCCAACTAACAACAATCCCGGGGGAGTTTTGTTTGCAATTATTTTGATTTGGACTGAGCATGGGACTGGGCATCCCGGTGACCAACCATTTTCTCGTGAGTGAGGAGCGGAGTCCACTCCTCTTGAGAATAACCCGCCTAGCATGGAAGATACAGACAGCCCTAGTTGATACATGAGCTATTCAACATACAAAACAGAATTTCATTTGAAGGTTTAGAGTTTGGCACATACAAATTTACTTGGAACGGCAGGTAGATACCGCATATAGAAAGGTATGGTGGACTCATATGGAATAACTTTTGGGGTTTATGGAGTTGGATGCACAAGCAGTATTCCCGCTTAGTACAAGTGAAGGCTAGAAAGAGACTGGGAAGCGACCAACTAGAGAGCGACAACAGTCATGAACATGCATTAAAATTAATCAACACTGAATGCAAGCATGAGTAGGATATAATTCACCATGAACATAAATATCATGGAGGCTATGTTGATTTTGTTTCAACTACATGCGTGAACATGTGCCAAGTCAAGCCACTCAAATCGTTCAAAGGAGGATACCACCCTATCATACCACATCACAACCATTTTAATAGCATGTTGGCACGCAAGGTAAACCATTATAAACTCCTAGAAAATTAAGCATGGCATGAGCAACTATAATCTCTAATTTTCATTGCAAACATGTTCCATTCATAATAGGCTGAATCAGGAACGATGAACTAATCATATTTACAAAAACAAGAGAGGTCAAGTTCATACCAGCTTCTCTCATATCAATCAGTCCATCATATATCGTCATTATTGCTTTTCACTTGCACAACCGAATAGTGTGGATAATAATAATAGTGCACGCGCATTGGACTAAGCTGAAATCTGCAAGCATTCAATTCAAGGGAGAAGACAAGGTAATATGAGCTCTTTGATAGATCAACAATAACGCATAAGAGGGAGACTCAATATTTTCATCATGGTCTTCTCCTCTCGACCCCCAAAGAAAAAGAAATAAAACTATTTACACGGGAAAGCTCCCAACAAGCAAAAGAAGAATGAGAAATCTTTTTGGATTTTCTTTTTAATTACTACTACTACAGGCATGGAAAGTAAACTAGCTAAAAGCTACAACTAATTTTTTTTATTAAGGTTTTTCAAACACGCAAGAAGAAAGCTTAAAAAGAAAATAAACTAGCATGGATATTACAATGAAAAAGTATGAGCACCGACAATTAGAATGAGTGTGTGAACGTGAATGTAATGTCGGTGAGAAATACGTACTACCCCAAGCTTAGGCTTTTGGCCTAAGTTGGTCTATGCCCATGGATCAAAGTGGCCCCCTCCAGTGTACTGAGGAGGATCCTCAAGGTGCCACTGGTTAGCGATCTCCTCCGGATCCCACTGGTAAATAGACTGACGATGAGGGTCAAGTGGTGGCTCCGGCTTAGGGGCTGATGTCAGGCTCCGGTAAGCATGGATGGCCTCCGGCAAAACAAGGTACATGCTTGAATATATGTTGAACAAAGAAGGAGCAGGCAAGGTAATAGTCTCAAAGTAGTCTTTATCAAATACCAGTCTATAGTTAAACAACTTATTCTTATTCTTAACAATAAAATCATGTGCTACCATACTCTTATAATCTAGAAAAATATGAGGCAGCAACTTTTCCTCTTTCTCATAATGCCTAATAGGTATGTTAAAGTGTGCAGCAAGGCGCGAGGCAAAGATGCCTCCTAAGATGCGACCATTTGTACGGTTCAGATTTAAACGTTTAGCAACAATAGCGCCTAAACTAAAAGTGGTATCACGAAACAAAGCATGGCGCAAAATAACAATATCAGGGGCACTAAGATTTCCACAGTTCCCGCGACCAATTAAGCATCTACCAGCAAATATTGCGAAGTAACGTAGAACAGGAAAATGTATGCTAGTGATTCTTGCATCGGAAACTTTCCTCGTTTCCCCTACAGCAATCATATCAATAAATCCCTCCATATCATTACGCTATGGTTCCTCTATGCTGCCCTCAAAGGGTATCCTACAAACCTGGCAAAAATCATAAAGTGACATCTTCTTATGCTCATCATATAAATAAAATTCCACCGAAGGTGGCGATCTCCTAGCATGGAAATGAAAATTTTGCACAAAAATATTGGTGAGTAGGAGATACTGTTCACGCTGGTTGTGGAGGAAGTCGGTGAGGCCTGCAGTCTCAGCCAAATAATAAAAATCTTCATAAATCTCGGCTTCTCTCAAGAACTCATCACAAGGCCATTCACACGGTCGAACCTCCGCAGTGCGAGGGAGATTATATTTGGGCTTCTTATTTTCTTCACTTTGCTTATCCTTCGAGCTTCGGCTCGAAGAGCCCCTCAAAAATATCTTCATATTATTCTGAAAATTTCTGAAATTTTTAGTAACTCAAAAATAAAAGTGAACCAAACTCAACAAGATTGATAGCAACTACTCCTACAAGTGTCTAGAGGCCATACCATGCATTAAAACTACTTTTGACCATATAAATTTGACATGCAAGCTCAAGAACAGGGTCACCTAAGCAGCAAAAATTTGCAATAAATAAAGCACCAGAATAAAAACTAATTGGACCATTGGAGGAGTCACATACCGAAGAACAATCCCCCAAAGCAGTTTTGTGAATGGAGCTTTGAGCAAGGAGATCGAAAATGGCAGCAAGATGAGCTAGAACTCGGGTTTGAGCTGGTGGATGATTTTTTCTGGAGGAAGACCGGGTGTGTGGGTGCAATAATAAGTGGAGGGGGCACGTGGGGTCCACGAGGCAAGGGGGCACGCCCTCCACCCTCGTGGGCACATGGTGAGGCCCCCTGGTGTGCTCTCAGTGCCAATAATTCTTAAATATTCCAGAAAAAATCATATTAAATTTTCAGGGCATTTGGAGAACTTTTATTTTCGGGGTATTTTTATATTGCAAGGATAATTCAGAAAACAGACAAAAAATACTATTTTACTTTATTTAAACTAAATAACAGAAAGTAAAAAGAGGGTACACAAAGTTGTGCTTTCTAACTTCATCCATCTCATGCTCATCAAAAGGAATCCACTAACAACGTTGATCAAGTCTTGTTAACAAACTCATTTCGAATAACATGAAACCAGAGAAATTTCGAATAACACTAGGTTACCTCAACGGGGATATGCACGTCCCCAACAATAAGAATATCATATTTCTTCTTGATAGTAGGAAGAGGAAATTCAAAACCTCCAATAGTAATTGTTGAAATTTTTCTAATAGAATTAATACTGTGGACTTGAGGATGTTTCCTCGGAAAGTGTACCGTATGCACATTACCATTAACATGAAAAGTGACATTGCCTTTGTTGCAATCAATAACAGCCCCTGCAGTATTCAAAAAGGGTCTACCAAGAATAATAGACATACTATCGTCCTCGGGGATATCAAGAATAACAAACTCCGTTAAAATAGTAACGTTTGCAACCACAACAGGCACATCCTCACAAATACCGACAGGTATAGCAGTTGATTTGTCAGCCATTTGCAAAGATATTTGAATAGGTGTCAACTTATTCAAATCAAGTCTACGATATAAAGAGAGAGGCATAAACTAACACCGGCTCCAAGATCACATAAAGCAGTTTTAACATAGTTTCTTTTATTGGAGCATGGCCTAGATCTCCAAGTTTCTTTGGTATTCCACCCTTAAAAGTGTAATTAACAAGCATGGTGGAAATTTCAGCTTCCGGTATCTTTCTTTTATTTGTAACAATATCCTTCATGTACTTAGCATAAGGATTCATTTTAAGCATATCAGTCAAACGCATATGTAAAAAGATAGGTCTAATTATTTCAGCAAAGCACTCAAAATTCTCATCATCCTTTTTCTTGGATGGTTTAGGAGGAAAGGGCATGGGTTTCTGAACCCATGGTTCCCTTTATTTACCATACTTCCTAGCAACAAAGTCTCTCTTATCATAACGTGGATTTTTTGATTGTGGGTTATCAAGATCAACAGCAGGTTCAATCTCTACATCATTATCATTGCTAGGTTGAGCATCAACATGAACACCATCATTAACATTATCACTAGGTTCATGTTCCTTACCAGATTGTGTTTCAGCATCAGAAATAGAAATATCATTAGGATTCTCAGGTGTGTCAACAACAGGTCACTAGAAGCATGCAAAGTTCTATCATTTTTCTTTTTCTTCTTTTTAGAAGGACTAGGTGCATCAACATTAGTTCTTTGAGAATCTTGCTCAATTCTCTTGGGGTGGCCCTCAGGATACAAAGGTTTGTGAGTCATTTTACCCCCTCTAGTCATGACTCTAACAGCATTATCATTTCTCTTCTTATTAAATTCATTGAACAAATCATTCTGAGCTTTAAGTACTTGTTCTACTTGAGTGGTAACCATAGAAGGATGTTTACTAATAAGTTTAAGTTCACCTTTAACTCTAGACATATAATCACTCAAGTGTTCAATCATATAAGCATTACGTTTCAATTGTCTACCAACATGAGCATTGAAGTCTTCTTGCTTAACCATAAAATTATCAAACTCATCTAAGCATTGGCTAGCAAACTTAGTAGATGGGATTTCACATTTATCAAATCTATAGAGAGAATTTACCTTTACTACTTGTGTCGGGTTATCAAGACCATGTATTTCTTCAATAGGTGGTAAATTCTTAACATCTTCAGCTTTAATACATTTTTTCATAGATTTCTTTGCCTCTTGCATATCTTCAGGACTGAGAAATATAATACCCCTTTTCTTAGGAGTTGGTTCAGGAAGTGTCCAATCATTTTCATTACTCAACATATTATTCAATAGCAATTCAGCTTGATCAACAGTTTTTTCCATGAAAACACAACCAGCACAACTATCCAGGTGGTCTCTGGAAGCATCGTTTAGTCCATTATAAAAGATATCAAGTATTTTATTTTTCTTAAGAGGATGATCAGGCAAAGCATTAAGTAATTGGAGAAGTCTCCCCCAAGCTTGTGGGAGACTCTCTTCTTCAATTTGCACAAAATTACATATTTCCCTTAAGGCAGCTTGTTTCTTATGAGCTGAGAAATATTTAGCGAAGAAGTAATAAATCATATCCTGGGGACTACGCACACAACCAGGATCAAGAGAATTAAACCATGTTTTAGCATCACCCTTTAATGAGAACGGAAACAACTTAAGGATAAAGTAATAGCGAGTTTTCTCATCATTAGTGAATAGGGTGGCTATATCATTTAATTTAGTAAGATGTGCCACAACAGTTTCAGATTCATAGCCATAAAAAGGATCAGATTCAACCAAAGTAATTAACTCAGGATCGACAGAGAAATCATAATCCGTATCTATACCTAATATTAAAGGAAGGAAGATTTCATAGTTCTCCATAGGTCATCCTTTTATATCCGTTGATTTTGTGTTAATCTATACCTAATATTAAAAGGAGGAGCCTTTCATAGTTCTCCATACATCATCTCTTTATATGCGTTAATTATAAAGATAGACGGCTGAGATTTAATAGAGCATAACGTTTTGGACGGGTCAAGATGGACTCAAATCTACACAACCTACGATTAAACTCACGATTGAAATCCACACACACGGTCTCCTTAAGCGGCTCCCACCCCACGTATCCTAGGTTACGACATGCCAGCCGCTGGCCTTGCCGTCGCCGTCCAGCCGGCCGTGGCCTTGCCCATGTTTGATCCCATGTAATAGGCCTCGGCCATAGTCACCGCTATATCCCACGTCTTTCATAAACTGATTTTTCTGTTCAACGATGGCCGAGCCGAGCGAGAGGCCTTCGACGACGACTAGCAAGACTGCAGTTTGTTATAAGGCAGAAGGCGGACAAGCGCGAGCCTGCGCGTCGCTGCCGGTTACCCATCGGATCTTTGGACAGAAGCAGCGGTGGCACGATGCCCCATGATCTCGGCGCGACGCCGTCCAAATCCCACAACATGTCAATGGATATAGGTCTTGATTATGGTTATGAATCCACAACGAATTTTGGGCTCCCTACTGGCATATCCCCGATCATTCTCTACCACCGCGTAGTCCTCTGTGACATATTCAGGCGATGCTCATGACCGGTGTGGCCTGGATCTCGGCCGTTGATTCCTCCTAGATACCAAGTTGCATCTCCCAGCATCGATGTTCAACGGTGTATGACTCAATAGTGGCATGGCTGCTGAGCAAGTCGACCGGGTCGGCGTCGCCAGAGCTTAGAGCGGCGAGCTCTAAAGTGGAGGCGTACCCCAGCGAGTGGCCAAGCGGAAGGACACGGTGGTGTATGTCGGCAATTTCAACCCCAGCATGGTGGGCCGTCTCTTGCAACAGGTTCCCGTTCTGCAGAACGTGGCCCGTTTCCTCATTCACGCCCCTCCTTTGCTTGAGCACATCACTGCAGCGACTTAACTTAGCATCAATCCCATCTCAAGTCCAACCTCCACTTTACAGCATATAGTAGCACTGAATTAGTCTGCATGTCTTGGGTCGGATTAGTTCACAAGCTTTCCCATAAAAAGATTTAGTCCACAAGGACGTGCTTTCATATACACCTTACTGAACTGAATCTGATAATACTCCATTTTCATATTGTCGTCAGTGCACTTTCAGTGTTCTTTTCTTCCTCGCTTTCCCTATGGATTTTGTGTGTTCCAGTGCTCAAATTTCTACAAATATGATGCAAAGAAATACCTGAAGATTGAGGTTACCACGTAGGTAAAAATATGGATGACTACATGGATTTGTTTATAACTATTTTATTCTACTTGGATTTGATTAGATGCTTTTAGGCCATAGTGCAGTTTTTTTGCCTTTAGGAAAGGCCATAATGCAGTTTAACCGTGCTCCTGCTTACTATTTCTAAACAATATATTTTCCAGGTAGATTATATGATTAAAATTTGTCTCTTTTACCCAGTTTGGTGTTGCTTGAGTGTATGCATACTAAATCGGAAAAGAAGATGCATGTATCTCTTTTGCTTTATAGTACATTTGTTCAAAAGATTGGTGCTCAGAAGATTAAGCTTTTCGTGCTAAATGTCATTCTGTTTTGACTTGATAATGCCAGGTAACATGATAGAATATTATTGTTGTATCATAACAATGGTAGTCCAATTGTAATAATACAGGTATAGCGTCGACCAATTCAGCTTAACTATAAGGAAGTGTAAGGACAAAGAAGCATTAGATATTCAAGCACAAATAAGTGTGTTCTAATTGGTAACAACTCAATCGACAATCTTTCTTTCTTCTATCTTCGAGTTTCAAGATGAATTAGACGAGTCAGCCTATACTACATTATCCTTTCCGTTTGCATCTGCTATACTCAATATTTATTTGTGGCATTGATGTACAGTTATTTAGAGAGCTATTATTTCAAGATTTTGTGATAAAATCAGTTGCTTGATTTGAGTGGTATTCTTGGTTTCTGTCTCAGCATCCTGGTTTGAAAAAAGGTGTTGTATGACCGGCTCTTGAGGATATTTTGCACTAAGTACTTTACGTCAGCCTACTTATATGTTGTTTTATTAAATACAACCATTCTGTTTAAAAAAATTACAAAATGAATTGATCTAAAATCTATAGTGCCTCTTTTTGGCTCTATTATTCTAGATGCTTGGTGAAGTAGTGCCATGTTTGTTTGTTAGGTTCACTAAAGAACATTCAAGAAGGGATGATGCAATCTTTTACTTAATTCAGAAGCTCCTCCTTTCAATTGTTAAAATTGTCATCATTGCAAAATGTGTGTGATAATGTTGTTTAACATTGGGTGTTGACGTTCTTTCCATTTGAGAACTCAATAAAAAAATTGTAGTTTTACAACTAAGTTGGGTTTAGAAACCCGTAATCCAGAATTCGCATCATTTGAACCACGGTGAGACCTAGGTGTAGGCATATATTTTTTAGACCTAAGCAGCTACATAGGGGGCATGAGATAGTTAGTTCGGACCGACTTCAGGGTATAGCGGTTAATATGACATTCGTTCTTCAATTAGTTGTTTCATGCCATTTTTTGGAATTTTATATGTTTCATGCCAATTGGAATGTTTAGGGAACACATTATGATAGTTGGTATTTTTGGCCCTATCACTTTACCTCTTAATATGTTTCATTCATCGCATGGAAATAGGATAAGGTGTGACATGGATCGGGTGCCATGTTTCCTCCTGTTGCAACGCACGGGCATATGTGCTAGTCGGAAATAAAGATAGGTGAAGTAGCAAAAGCAGGGTCATATTTCATTCTTGCATTTAAAGACTTTTCTTTAAGCTTAACTAATAATTTTTTAAGATCATATCTATCATTGCAAGCTAAGAAGTCTCTAGCAATTTCTTCATCCATAACATAACCCTCAGGAACAACAGGCAATTCATATTTAGGGGAGAATCTTCATCATCACTTTCATCAACATTATCAGTTTCAATAATTTCATTCTCTCTAACCCAAGCAAGTTGTTCATCAAGAAATTCACCTAGTGGCACAGTATTATCAAGCATAGAAGTAGTTTCATCATAAGTATCATGCAAAGCAGAAGTGGCATCATCAATAACATGCGACATATCAGAATGAATAGCAGGAGTGGGTGTCGCAAGTTTACTCAAAACAGAAGGTGAATCAAGTGCAGAGCTAGATGGCAGTCCCTTACTGAAGGAAATATGCCCTAGAGGCAATAATAAAGTTATTATTTATTTCCTTATAATCATGATAAATGTTTATTATTCATGCTGGAATTGTATTAACCGGAAACATAATACATGTGTGAATACATAGACAAACAAAGTGTCACTAGTATGCCTCTACTTGACTAGCTCGTTAATCAAAGATGGTTATGTTTCCTAACCATGAACAATGAGTTGTTATTTGATTGACGAGGTCACATCATTAGTTGAATGATCTGATTGACATGACCCATTCCATTAGCTTAGCACCCGATCGTTTAGTATGTTGCTATTGCTTTCTTCATGACTTATACATGTTCCTATGACTATGAGATTATGCAAATCCCGTTTGCCGGAGGAACACTTTGGGTGCTACCAAACGTCACAACGTAACTGGGTGATTATAAAGGAGCATTACAGGTGTCTCCAAAGGTAGATGTTGGGTTGGCGTATTTTGAGATTAGGATTTGTCACTCTGATTGTCGGAGAGGTATCTCTGGGCCCTCTCGGTAATACACATCACATAAGCCTTGCAAGCATTACAACTAATATGTTAGTTGTGAGATGATGTATTACGGAACGAGTAAAGAGACTTGCCGGTAACGAGATTGAACTAGGTATTGGATACCGACGATCGAATCTCGGGCAAGTAACATACCGATGACAAAGGGAACAACGTATGTTGTTATGCGGTCTGACCGATAAAGATCTTCGTAGAATATGTAGGAGCCAATATGGGCATCCAGGTGGTTATTGACCGGAGACGTGTCTCGGTCATGTTTACATTGTTCTCGAACCCGTAGGGTCAGCACGCTTAAGGTTACGATGACAGTTATATTATGAGTTTATGCATTTTGATGTACCGAAGGTTGTTCGGAGTCCCGGATGTGATCACGGACATGACGAGGAGTCTCGAAATGGTCGAGACATAAAGATTGATATATTGGAAGCCTATGTTTAGATATCGGAAGTGTTCCGGGTGAAATCGGGATTTTACCGGGTTACCGGGAGGTTACCGGAACCCCCCGGGAGCCATATGGGCCTTATTGGGCTTTAGTGGAAAGGTGAAAGGGCTGCCCATAAGGGCTGCGCGCCTCCCCCCTTCCCCTAGTCCTATTAGGACTAGGAGAGGTGGCCGGCCACCCCTCTCCCTCTTTCCCCCTTGGGAATCCTAGTTGGAATAGGATTGGGGGGGGGAGTCCTACTCCCGGTAGGAGTAGGACTCCTCCTGCGCCCTCCTCCTGGCCGGCGCACCTCTCCCCCTTGGCTCCTTTATATACGGAGGCAGGGGGCACCTCTAGACACACAAGTTGATCCACGTGATCTATTCCTTAGCCGTGTGCGGTGCCCCCTGCCACCATATTCCTCGATAATACTGTAGCGGAGTTTAGGCGAAGCCCTGCTGCTGTAGTTCATCAAGATCGTCACCACGCCGTCGTGCTGACGGAACTCTTCCCCGACACTTTGCTGGATCGGAGTCCGGGGATCGTCATCGAGCTGAACGTGTGCTCGAACTCGGAGGTGCCGTAGTTTCAGTGCTTGATCGGTTGGATCGTGAAGACGTACGACTACTTCCTCTACGTCGTGTCAGCGCTTCCGCAGTCGGTCTGCGTTGGGTACGTAGACAACACTCTCCCCTCTCGTTGCTATGCATCACATGATCTTGCGTGTGCGTAGGAATTTTTTTGAAATTACTACGAAACCCAACACTTACCTCCCCTCGTAGTTGAGGGAAAAATCTTGGTTCTTTTATCTTTCAAGTTCTTCATAGTGATCAGCAGATATAAATCCCAAGTGACTCAAAGAATAGAGCTATGCTCCCCGGCAACGGCATCAGAAAATAGTCTTGATAACCCACAAGTATAGGGGATCGCAACAATTTTCGAGGGTAGAGTATTCAACCCAAATTTATTGATTCAACACAAGGGGAGCCAAAGAATATTCTCAAGTATTAGCAGCTGAGTTGTCAATTCAACCACACCTGGAAAACTTAATATCTGCAGCAAAGTATTTAGTAGCAAAGTAGTATGATAGTAGCAGTAACGGTAGCAAAAGTAATAATTTTGGTTTTATAGAGATTGTAACAGTAGCAACGAAAAAGTAAATAAGCAAAGACCAATATATGAAAAGCTCGTAGGCATTGGATCAGTGATGGATAATTATGTCGGATTCGATTCCTCATGCAATAGTTATAACATAGGGTGACACAGAACTAGCTCCAGTTCATCAATGTAATGTAGGCATGTATTCTGAATATAGTCATACATGCTTATGGAAAAGAACTTGCATGACATCTTTTGTCCTACCCTCCCGTGGCAGCGGGTTCCTATTGGAAACTAAGGGATATTAAGGCCTCATTTTAATAGAGTATCGGACCAAAGCATTAACACATAGTGAATACATGAACTCCTCAAACTACGGTCATCACCGGTAAGTATCCCGATTATTGTCACTTTAGGGTTAACGGATCATAACACATAATAGGTGACTATAGACTTGCAAGATAGGATCAAGAACTCACATATATTCATGAAAACATAATAGGTTCAGATCTGAAATCATGGCACTCGGGCCCTAGTGACAAGCATTAAGCATACCAAAGTCATAGCAACATCAATCTCAGAACATAATGGATACTAGGAATCAAACCCTAACAAAACTAACTCGATTACATGATAAGTTTCATCCAACCCATCCCCGTCCAGCAAGCCTATGATGGAATTACTCACGCACGGAGGTGAGCATCATGAAATTGGTGATGGAGGAAGGTTGATGATGACGATGGCGACGAATTCCCCTCTCCAGGGCCCCGAACGGACTCCAGATCATCCCTCCTGAGAGAGATTAGGGCTTGGCGGCGGCTCCATATCGTAAAACATGATGATTCCATCTCTCTGATTTTTTTCTCCCCGAACGTGAATATATGGAGTTGGAGTTGAGGTCGGTGAAGCGTCAGGGGGCCCACGAGGCAGGGGGCACGCCCAAGGGGGGTAGGCGCGCCCCCACCCTCGTGGATAGGGTGTGGGCCCCCTGGCCTTGATTCTTTCACCAGTATTTTTTATATATTCCAAAAATATTCTCCGTTGATTTTCAGGTCATTCTGAGAACTTTTATTTCTGCACAAAAATAACACCATGGCAATTCTGCTGAAAACAGTGTCAGTTCAGGTTAGTTCCATTCAAATCATGCAAGTTAGAGTCCAAAACAAGGGCAAAAGTGTTTGGAAAAGTAGATACGTTGGAGACGTATCAACCACCAGTTTCAAGAAAAAGGGTAAAGGAAAGAAGGGGAACTTCAAGAAGAACAACAAGCAAGTTGCTGCTCAAGTGAAGAAGCCCAAGTCTGTACTTAAGCCGGAGACTGAGTGCTTCTACTACAAAGGGACTGGTCACTAGAAGCGGAACTGCCCCAAGTATTTGGCGGATAAGAAGGATGGCAAGGTGAACAAAGGTATATGTGATATACATGTTATTGATGTGTACCTTACTAATGCTCGCAGTAGTGCCTACGCCAGGAGGCCTCACCAGAGCGACGAAGGGACTGAGGAGTAAAAAGAATCCTACTCTCCGATATATATAATCCTAAGAGTCAAAACATTTTGTTTTAGACTCAACAACGTCAGCGATTCGATCAAGCAGGGGGCTCCTAAGTCGGGGATGGCTCTGATTACCAACTTGTAACACCCACAATGCGGATATATCTCCCACGTGTCGGGGCACGACTTAGAGGCATAGCCGCATGGTAGGCATGTCGCAAGAGGGGTAATCTTTACACATCCCATGTACTGAATAAGAAAGGGATAAAGAGATGGCTTACACTCACCACTTCACACAATACATAAATATATCATACATCATCCAAGGTACAATCAAAGGTCCGACTACGGAACCAAAATAAAAGAAGACAACCCCAAAAGCTAGATCCCCGATCGTCCCAACTGGGCTCCACTACTGAACAACAGGAAAGCGAAACAAAACAACGGAAAGATCTTCATCGAGCTCCCACTTGAGCTCGGTAGCGTCACCTGCACTGGTATCATCGGCACCTGCAACTGTTTGGAAGTATCTGTGAGCCACGAGGACTCAGCAATCTCACACCCGCGAGATCAAGACTATTTAAGCTTATGGGTAGGAAAAGGTAGTGAGGTGGAGCTGCAGCAAGCACTAGCATATATGGTGGCTAACTTACGCAAAAGAGAGCGAGAAGAAAAGTAAAGCACGGTCGAGAAGCTAATAGTGATCAAGAAGTGATCCTGAAGCTACTTACGTTCAAGCATAACACGAGACCGTGTTCACTTCCCGGACTCTGCCAAGAAGAGACCATCACGGCCACACACGCGGTTTATTCATTTTAATTAAGTTAAGTGTCAAGTTTTCTACAACCGGACATTAACAAATTCCCATCTGCCACATAACCGCGGGCACGCCTTTCGAAAGTTCAAAACCCTGCAGGGGTGTCCCAACTTAGCCCATCACAAGCTCTCACGGTCAACGAAGGATATTCCTTCTCCTAGGAAGACCTGATCAGACTCGGAATCCCGGTTACAAGACATTTCGACAATGGTAAAACAAGACCAGCAAAGCCGCCCGGATGTGCCGACAAATCCCGATAGGAGCTGCACATATCTCGTTCTCAGGGCACACCGGATGAGCCAGACGTCGGGTTGGCATAGACCCTGGTTGCCCAGGGGGCGCCGGACATCGCTCAGGTTGGACCAACACTTAGAGAAGCACTGGACCGGGGGGTTAAAATAAAGATGACCCTTGGGCTCCGGAAACCCAAGGGAAAAAGGCTAGGTGAGGCAAATGTAAAACCAAGGTTGGGCCTTGCTGGAGGAGTTTTATTCAAAGCGAACTGTCAAGGGGTTCCCATAACACCCAACCGCGTAAGGAACACAAAATCAAGGAACATAACACCGGTATGACGGAAACTAGGGCGGCAAGAGTGGAACAAAACACTAGGCATAAGGCCGAGCCTTCCATGCTTTACCAAGTATATAGGTGCATTAAAGTAAATAAGATATAATAATGACATCCCAACAATATCCATGTTCCAACATGGAACAAACTTCATCTTCACCTGCAACTAGCAACGCTATAAGAGGGGCTGAGCAAAAACGGTAACATAGCCAAACAACGGTTTGCTAGGAAAGGTGGGTTAGAGGCTTGACATGGCAATATGGGAGGCATGATATAGCAAGTGGTAGGTATCGCGACATAGCAATAGAGCGAACAACTAGCAAGCAAATACAGAAGTGGTTTCGGGGGTATGGTCATCTTGCCTGAGATCCCGCAAGGAAGAAGAATGAAACCATGAAGAAGACAAACAGATGTAGTCGAACGGATCCTCACAAACGTGACGTTATCAGAACTAACCCGAAGAAGCAACACCGGAAAGAAGCAAACAACATAGTAAACAACTATCACATAAGCATGGCATGATGCACAACCAAGTATGATGCATGTCCGACTTAATGAGGCATGGCATGGCAAAATGCACAAGCAAAACTACAAGTTAAGTGGAGCTCAATATGCAACGAGTTGCATATTAACGAAACACCACATCAATTATTTAGTTCTCTCTCGTTTATGTACCCAACAATATTAAATGTTGATTAACATGGCAAGAGGTGAAGCATAAAAGAAACTGTCTATCTAAGCAAGTTTAAATGAGGCCGGAACAACAAGCAACAAGTCCAGAAAAATCCTCATGAGCGTATATTAGATTTGGTACTGTTCTGCCCTAAACCATATTTTAGAGTTGTTGAATATGCAAAGTAAATCCACCAAGTTAAACTATGCAATTTTCTACCCCATTTACATATAAAGTTTGTTAAGTTTGGAGCTACGGTTATTAAGTTATGAAATAAAGCATTTTAGCATGGCAATAGGCAAAATATATGCAAACATCAAGCTAAACATTTCAAACATGGATGAAAGTTGAGAATTATGAATCTAGATGAAATTCTAAGCATTTTGCATATATAAATCATTTTAATCTGATGCACCATTTGTGAGTTATGATATGCATGAACTTGGAGGGTTTTTCTGCAAAACTGGCGTTCCGTGGATAAATCCTAAAATCGACCGGAGGAAAAAAATAGACACTGGGCCTAATCTATGGGCGCTGGGCTGGGGTGTTCTCACCATGGGCCATAGCAGGCCGGTTGGTGGAGAGGCCCAGGCAGGAGCTGGCGCTGGGCCAGGTGCGCGTGAGGCGGCCCACGCAGGCTGCCCGTTTCGGTCAACGCTGGCACGCGACAGGGGGCTCCGGCTCCGGCGGGTCATGGAATGGCGACGGATGGCGACAGGGACCTGATCCGGGGCGGCGGTTGCGTGGATCCGGCAGGGTCGACGGGCCGGCACCGGTCATCTCCGGCAGCGGGGCGACATCCATGTTCTATTCCCTGAGAGAGAGAGAGAGAGAGAGATGAGGTGAGGTGAGATCCCGAGAGAGGAAGGAGACGAGGAGGAGAGGTAGTTGACGGGAGGCGCGACCTAGAGGAGGCAGTCGTCGGCGACGAGGTCCAGTGGCCGGAGACGGGCGGCGCGGGAAGGCTCCGGCCGGCGAGGCACGGAGGAGCCGGGCAGCGCAGGGGCTCGAGTTGCTCGGGAATGGGAGAAGCTCCTGCGGGAGCGGCGGCGCTGCTCGGGCTCGGGGCGGGCCCCGATGGGCTTGCCTGGGCCCGATCTGGGTTTGGCGGGCCCTCGCGGCTGGAGGGAGACCCAGGGGCGACGTGGCCTGCCCTGGTTGGCTGCGGGGCGCTCAGGAGATGGCTCGGCCAAACAGGAGGCGACAAGTGGCGGGGATGAGGTGGTTGCGCCAGAATTTGAGGGGGAGGCGGTTGGCCGTGGCTGGCGACGTGATTCGAGGGGAAGGGGTGGCACTAGATCCGAGGGAGGAAGTCTAGGGGGTAGGGGAGGAGCTAGGTTGCCCAAAATGGCAGGAGGGGTCTATATATAGGGAAGGGGCTAGGGTTAGGAGGGATTAGGAGGGGTTTTCCTCCGTTTTCGGGCACCGGATCTCGATCCGACGGTCCGGAGCGGAGGGGAGAAGTAGGTGGGCTATGTGGACTGTGCAAGTGGACTAGTGGGCTGGGAAGAGAGGAAGATGGGCAGCCCAGCACGTGTTTCCGGATCCCGAAAACGTCCGACGATAGACCGACTACTATTCCCGCTATAGTTATCCGTCGGGGCGTCAAACAGACTTCGAATGCGATGAAACTTGGCAGACGGCCTACTGACAACATAACAACACCGCATGCCAACTTTCAACCCATTCCGAGAACATTTTCCGACCACTTATAAAAAATATTCCGGAGGGGCCCCGGGCGCGTGCAAGTGTGGTTGAGCTCAGTACGGACAACGGAGAGAACTGGAAGACCCAGACAAATGCAAGTTTTGAAACATGATGCAAATGCGCATGATGACATGATGAAATGCAACATGCAAGCAAATGACAAGGCAGCAATAGCGAATAACTGGGAGACACCTGGCACAACGGTCTCGGGGCGTTACACCCTCCTCCACAGATTTCCACCTCAGTCATATCATTGTAGTGCTTAGGCGAAGCCCTGCGTCGGTAACTTCATCATCACCGTCATCACGCCGTCGTGCTGATGAAACTCTTCCTCGACCTCAGCTGGATCTAGAGTTCGTGGGATGTCACCGAGCTAAACGTGTGTAGATCGCGGAGGTGCCATACTTTCGGTGCTAGGATCGGTCGGATCGTGAAGACGTACGACTACATCAACCGCATTGTCATAACGCTTCCGCTTTCGGTCTACAAGGGTACGTGAACAACACCCTCCCCTCTCGTTGCTATGCATCACCTAGATGGATCTTGTGTGTGCATAGGATTTTTTTTGAAATTATTGCGTTCCCCAACATATTTTAGGCAACATTACACATAAAAAAAATCTGTTTTTATAATTTACCTACTCGAGGACGAGCAAGAATTAAGCTTGGGGATGCCGATACGTCTCCAACGTATCTATAATTTTTGATTGTTCAATGCTGTTATATTATCAATCTTGGATGTTTTATATACACTTACAAGCAACTTTATTTCATTTTTTGGAACGAACCTATTAATTTAGTGCCAAGTGCCGGTTCCTATTTTTGCTTGTTTTTTTACTTTGCATAATATCAATACCAAATAAAGTCCAAATGCCACAAAACTTTTTGGAGATTTTTTTCTGGTGATAAGAGACCGCGGAAGTTTCGGGAGAAGCCAGAAGATGGTTGTGGGGCCCACTAGGCACCAGGGCGCGCCAGAGGCCCCATTCGTGCCCTGGTTGGTAGTGGGCCCCACAGGCACGTCTGGACCTATCTCCAACTCTATAAATACTCTAAAATCCCTAAAACCAATTATAGATACGTTGGAGACGTATCACCACTTCATCGAGTTCCTCGTCCATCAACTCCATGTTCTTGAGCATCTCCTCAAGATCGACATCGTCCATCGCTTGCGACCCTGATCGTCGCCGCCATGGAAGAAGGGAAAGCACTTGGATGAGCAGCTCCCCCGTCTTCCCTAAATCCCCTCGCCGCAGCATAGATTGGTACGTGTGGGTATGGCTATGGAAAAGGTAGATCTCACGTCGGCGAGGTGAGTCCCTGCCAGAGCATAGCAAACCCTAATTGAGAGGGTACTTTTTGACAACAAAGTAGGTCCCCCGCATTTTTTTTGGAAATCAAGAGCTTTATCCACAAACGCAGGATTACAATACTTCATTGCACAAGTCGTAAGGAAGGATGTGATGTAGTTTATCCACAAATAACGCTTCCTAGAGGAATCACATTGCTTCGCGCTCCCAATTTCCTTTTTTTAGCACTCCCAAATTCCTATTTTTTTAGCACGCCCAAATCCCCGCAGTTGGTAATCTCCAGTTAGTTGGTTCCCAAATTCCTTTTTCTTTTTGATAAACCCAAATTCCTTTTTTTTAGGGGTCCCAAAGTCTTTTTTGAGACCTATAGATGAAGATGGGCTGCCATGCGGCCCACAGGCCTCGAGTGGCCTTCTAAAGAAAATAACGTTTATTCACTCATCAAAAGAAGTGTCTAAGACTCAAAAAAATAAATCAAAAGAAGTGTCTAAAAAAAACTCATCAAAAGGAAAATAAGATATTTCACCGGTCCACCCAACCGCGCACCTTTCCCCTCCCCTCCCCAGGAAATCTCCAAGCCTAGGACCTCCCCCCCTGGCACACGGAGCCCGCCGCCGCCGACGCCACTACGAGCCAGAGGGCTCCTCCCCTCCTCCGCCGCCTCCCATGCCGCGCGAATCCCGCCGCCGCGACGACAAACCAGGGGGCTCCTCTCCTCCTCCGCCGCCTCCCATGCCGCGCGAACCCCGCCGCTGCGACGACAAACCAGGGGCTCCTCCCCTCCTCCGCCGCCTTCCATGCCGCGCGAACGCCGCCGCGGCGACGACAGACCAGAGCGCTCCTCCCTTCCTTGCATGCCGCTCGAGCGCCACCGCTCCGACCAGGGACACTCTTGGTTCCACTTTCGCCTCCCCAATGGCCAGCAAATCCCTGTCTACAAAGATAGGCAGGGAGTTCTCTTCACCGACCATTGTGGGCCGACACGACCCGTCGCAGATGTCTGCAATGAACTCTTCCCCGGCCTCATCCGCGATCCCCCACCGCCGTATGCGACATCTTTTATGCACTGCCGTCTTTTCTCAGTGTATATCATATCTTCTCTTGTTTTGTTGAATGCTATGGCTATGGTCCTGACCAAACTTAATTGAATAGGGTCGCAGACCCTGAGTCCAAACACCCCGAGGAAGATCAAAAAACGCCCACTGCAAACCCGCAATATGTCGATGATCTGCTGAACAAAGCCTATGCTGACCACAAACTGCAGCTGGCTCAAAGGTATGCGCTTTTTATCCGAGCTTTTTGTGCCAGTGCTGCTGAAATCATCACATGGTGTGAATGAAAAAGAAAAACCACAATGTAATACTTTGCTGCAAATAATCCACAATTAGCAATGCAACACCAACTTATGGATTACAAATAAAAAGTAGACATTATAGACCAAAGTAGATTCTTTATCAGATACACGCCTCACTGTAAAACTGTGCATAGCCACCTACCATTTTCATCAATAGACATGGGTTTATAATAAGACTGTGCATAGCTAGCTATCATCTTTCATCAATGTACATGGGTGTAGATAAGATTATTTATATCTACAGTTTTGCTAAAGCACATCTAGATGTGCCCTAAGTATTTCACATCTAAGTCATATGTCATTGATTTTACGTGAAGATTCATGCAAGCATTTTCTTTTGTCCTTTTTCTGTTCCTTTCTAATTTGATTGAGTCATTTAGATGTGCAATAACTAGTGCACATCTAGATGTGCCCTAGACAAACCCATCTATCTAATAGAAGTCACGTTTACTTTCTTCTTTCTTTACTCTCTTTAAACCACACTTTCTTTTGTGCACGACAATGTCCCTCTATTTTATTTCAGGCCTAAGGAGTTGCTTGACAGTACAACACTGGTGGAATCATCCATCACTAATGCTGCTTCTTCCTCTCTGCCAGAGTCACCATCGTATGCATGAACCTCGCTCTCTCTCTCTCTCTCTCTCTCTCTCTCTCTCTCTCTCTCCTTTGTTGAAATCATGAGTTGTTTCCCTGTGATCTTTTCCATGGGGAGGGACTGTTGATAGTAGGCACGGGTGAACTAATTCTGTAATGCATGAACTAGCAGTTTGTTTTTGTCCCATTTTCTTTCATATTTCTCATCTTGTGAAATCAAATTTTTTGTGTTCCATTTCAGGTGCGAGGTGCCAGATATCTTGGAATCGGAGCTCAACACTACCCCCTCATTGTCTTCATGTGTCTTTTCATTGACGCCTACTGGTCTACTTATTAAATATTTTGTCAGAGTTGATAAGGAGGGACGTTTTCATACATATCCTGATCGCGGTGGACCCTTTCAGAGTTTGCATGAAGCTCAACAAGCTATTGACTCACATCATGTTGTTGAGCGAAATAACTTGTAAGTCTATCAACTTCCTTAGATTTTTGTTTCAGTCTGTGTGTTCTCATTTAGATAACGAGGCTACATTAATTTTAAAGTTTTGGAGATTTTTTGAGTTACGGGAATATTTTCTGTTACTGTTAAAAAGTTGAAATAGTAAGCAGATCTTAAAATTCAGAAGATATATATAGATGTTATGCTATAGGTATATTTATTTTTACTTGACCCTTAACTTGTGCAATTGGGTAGCTAATAGCCGCCGCACCCACATGATAAAGATGGCGATAGCCAGGCACACTTATTAAACAAAAGGTTGATATTTCTTCACATAAGATATGCGTTGAGAACTTAGTTTTGTAAGCATGTCGTGAGTTCAGTTTTGTTTTGCCTTTTGTTGCTTATTACTACCATGAGTTTTGTCATTAACAGCGCTCTATATGTAAACTAGGTGCATGAATGGACTTTCATCTAGGGAGAAGTCTGTGCGGTATGCTTTATACTGGCCTCATGATGGCACAAGAAGAAATTCTGCAGCAGCCTTTGCTGCCATGAAGACCCGTCGCCCTAAACAGGAAGTTATTAAAGCTCTACTGGACAAGTACAACGAGGACAATGATCTTTTGGGGGTATGCTCTCTCCCTCCCTCAGTCTCTCTTGTGCTTGTTTGCATGGGTCGAATGCCATCATATTCATGTCCATACTCAATTTTAGGATCTTGCATATCGACTAGAAGAAATAGTGAGATATAAACCATGTTTTGACGGGAAAGACTGTGATTATAGGTCATATTCACATTTGAATATGACCATAAAGACTAAAGGAGCCGATGATCCCCGCAAGAAGCTGTATTTTGCTGAAGTCACTTGTATGAGAGGCGAACATGAAGAGTATGTGCTCACCTGTATCTGCGCAGTTGAACCTGATGCCAATGGTATTCTGTACTTACTTTATTATTTGCTTTGAGTTTTACGGTGTTCATTCCTCAAATTTGTTGTTGCACTCCTTTTAAAGGTGAATGCCTTGTGTGTGGAGATCAAATGAAGCACCCCATTGATGCTAAATACAACCATGGTCGCTCCACGCCAATCTTTAGATGTTGTTCCCATGCAGATGCAAAAGCCTTGGGTGACGAGGTATGATAATTTACTAGCCTCCTAAGCCGAACTTTTTCTTATGTTTAATTGAGTATTGTGGGGACTGCGTGATATTTTCTTAGCATGTTTCCTTATATTCAGTCAGTGGCGGTGCCAGGATCCAAGCCTTTTGTTGTCAATCTTTTTAAATGGAATCATTTTTTGGACAAAATAAACAGGAACATAAAAGACTGTACTTCATTTTACACATATTTCTGGTTGCAGCCCTTTGACAAATTTATCAATTTATCATTGGTGTCATTACCAAACATAAGATCTAAGAAGTGACAAAACAAGCCTTTTACTTACTATGAAAAACAAGATCTTAATTTCTTAGTACGAGAAAAAAATTGGAAGAGGAAGAAGATATAACATCCAAATGGAAGAAAAAGGACCTCGTGCTAGACTCCTGGTGCACTCGCCGGTCGCCAGAGGTACATTACTGCAGAGAGTAGGAGACTGGCTGAGGAGGCGGCCGTGCTCACGGTGGTGATTCCGGGCGGCGGGGCGGCGTCAACGCTTGGCGTGCAACATGCGCATCCGTGCATGATGTGCTCCTCCATGCCGGCGTTATGCCCCGTTGGCCATTAGGGATTACATGGGAAGGTGAAAAAGAGAGAAGTAGTAGTAGAAAGAGTAATCACGGGATTTGAGAATCCACTGATTATTGAAGTTATAATTTGGACGTCTGTGTGTACTTTCCTTTGCTATATGGGCCAGGCAAATCACAGGCAAACCAGATAATAGATGGGCCTGTCTTGGTCAGTTTCCAGAACCTGTTTCTTAGCGCTGGGGTACGGAGACGTGGTGGTCTTCGATGTTCCAAATTGCTGTGTAGTCGCTGACTACCCAGCTGTTACATTGGATTAATGACCTCTTGATGGCAAACCAACAATAATTGCCATCCTAAGTTATTTTGTTCCTTAAGAAAGTGATTAAATCCTTGATTCATTAAAATGAGACCATACAACAATTTACAGAGCTAGCAAGATACCTATAATGGTGATCTTTTGAGTATCAACCAACCTTACAAGTATCCTGTCAAAACATGGTTTATAGCCACTAAGTTTCCAACAACATTAGTATGGCATCATGATGGAGCAACTCAGTTTTAAGCAAACCTAGCAAGATACCTAGTATCAAGAAAGATTTGTAGCTTGTTCTTATAGGATATACAAAATGATTTCTAACAGCAAACAAACATCTTAGGCCAATTTAAAGACACGGTTTTACCTACTATGAAAGCATCATTTTATTTTCAATTGTGCAGGGTCGAATTCCTTGATGAGATAGCCTGTCCATTTGATTGTGACACTTTAAAGTTTTGCTGCTTATTGTTAATATCATATTTCCTCCCCATTTTGCAGTTAATTACCGTGCATGATGAGGCTTGGCTGGAAAAGGAGGAAGCTAGGGTGAGACGAGTGTTCGAGGAAGTGGCTGAGGATATCAAGAAGGAGAAAGCGGCGAAACTGGCCGAGGCTATCAAGGAGGAGAAAGCGGCGAAGCTGGCTAAGGCTATCAAGGGGGAGAATGCGTTAAAGGAAGTGAATGAGGCTACGGAGGTGGGCACCATAGGGCATGGCCATGCAAAGAGCGCCAAGTATGTAGTACCGGCTAGACGAAAATGAGTTGCTTCTCAATTCATGGTTACTGTCGATGGTGTCTCTTTCTCTCTCTGCTGCACGTACGGATGGTTGTGCAATGCGAATGTTCAACACACCCCTTAGCAGACACGCTTCAGCATGCTTTTGCTCAAGGCCCAAGAGACCTGCAGAGATGACCACATATGAGAATCCTTGGCTGAAATCGCCGAAATGTCTGGCTGAAACTAGTTATGTACGTACTACAAGAACTGAAATTCTTCTGCTATCGAACTACAGTCTACTCTATCCGTCTCAAATTACCTTGCCTTGGCCCAAGTCAAATTTTATAGTCTAACCATGTACTCCCTCCGTTTCTTTTTAGTTTGCATATAAGATTTGGTCAAAGTCAAACTTCATAAACTTTTACTAACTTTATAAAACAAAATATCAACATTCATAATATGAAATCAGTATTACTATATGCATCATGATATCAATTTTCATAGCATATAGGTTTAGTATTGTAGATGTTGATATCTTTTGATATATATTTGGTCAAACTTTGCATCACTTGACTTTGATCAAATCTTATATACAGACTAAAAAGAGGTCAACGGAGGGAGCATATAGGAAAAAGAGGTCAAACATGCACACCAGCGGTAGGTGGATTTGTCACACTTCTCCACTTATCTCCCGCCTGCCCCTCTCGTACGGGTGCTCAGCGTACTCTTTTATCTCCTTTCCTTGCATACCACTGTGGTCGACGCAGCATCCTACCATGAAATCTTCAACGCCATCGGTCTGCAAGCATCACCGTTGTTGGCTAGAACTGGCAGCCCGGCAAGATCCGGCTAAATTTCATGTTTTAACCCATTTTGTGTACTTTAGCTAGATCTGACCCGGTTACATTTTTTTCCGGAATTTAATCCTTTTGGATACCGCCAAGGTCCGTGGCGGTAGCTTTTGACAGCCAACCGTTACCCCCCGGCGGTAGGTGGCATAGACGGCCGTTTGGCCGTTAACGGCCGATGACGTGGCAAAGTACCCTACCGCCATGGTTCTTGGCGGTAGGGTAGCAGAGCCAACCGCTGGGCTCCATGGCGGTAGGTTCCTGGATAAGTGAGGGGTGGGGGTTGTGCTCTTCCACCCACTCAGTCACACAAGGTCTAGTCCTGCGACCTTGTGCTTTCTCGTCCTGTAGGTACTGCTTGAACTCGGCGAGGCAGAGCTTCACCGAATCCAGAGACATGCCCGACAGAACATGCACCCACGGCGCATTCGAATGCCTCCATTAAGAAACCTATTCCAGCCACACGTTGGTTCACGAGCGGGTCTATATTGGTACTGTAATAACAAGTGTTAGTGGTTACTTTACTTACATTTAATTAGCTCGGTGCATTGGCTCGTTTTATCAGTGCCGCAGGATCAACATGCACAACAATTAAAATTATTATTCTCAGAATACACACGATCATCACATTTTCGCACTTTCACACAGATAATACTACCAAATTTGAACTGTTTTCTATGGTTGCTGTCCTCTGCATCATCATGCCGTGTTTCCCAGCTTGTAAGATTCAGAACCAACAAATAAGATTCAAATAATAAGTACAACAAAGATGCCTACACATCTCATTGATTCCTAGCTTGCAAGATTCGGAACCAACAAATAAGATTTAAATAATAAGTACAACAAAGATGCCTGCACATCTCATTCAATCCCAGCTTGCAAGATTCATAACCAACAAATAAGATTCAAATAATAAGTACAACAAAGATGCCTACACATCTCATTGATTCCCTTCTTGCAAGATCCAGAACCAACCCATTAGAGCCTTTTGATAAAGTGAATATCGAGATTAAATCCATCTTGGCTAGCCGTGTCATACAACCCAAGAACTTGGCGAATGCTCTTGATCATCACAACATCTGTACTTGAGTATTCCTGTTTTGCATAACACAAATAAGAAAGAGCATGATTACTATAATTGTGGCACTGCTTGAACTCAACCTGCAGCTCCACTCGATGATTCAATTCATGCGACTTTTTCTGCAGTTCACCTAAAATGAAGCAACGATTGCATCATTCAGCTAGCAAGAAGTACTTGCTCCCGTGAGCTGGCAGTTTCTTCTTTAGTAGTTGCACTAAAATTGAGGAACATTAAGGTTGGCTGTCCGGCTCATGTAAGGTGCAACTATAATTTTCTTATCCTTTTGTGCAGTTCCACTAAAATAAAGTGCCATTATGGTGACAGTGACGACTCATCTTGCAAAAGCTAATAAAATGTTGCACGAGATTACCAGCATAATTTGACGGAGATTTTTGAAACTCCAATCACCATTTTGTGAAGTTCTACCAAAATTAAGAGATGTTGCCCAAGTGACATTTTAGTTGAACTGCACAAGACACTCATTCCAAAAAAAATGTTTTGTGCAGTTCACCAAAAGGTCACAATAGCAACAAGGTGAAATGGATATCCCTGTCTGCACAAAAAGATAGAAAGAAAACAGTTGCTGGTCAATAACAAGATACGAATCATATACGAAATGAAAAGAAGCATCTTGACTATTCTCATGGCAATCATGTGTGACGCCCCAAGACCGGAGCTTCAGATGCTTTCCTTGATTTCCGAGTTGTCGTCATGTGTTTTGTTTTGCTTGTTGCATTCCTCTTTGCATCATGTGCCTTGCATCATGTCATCATGCCATTATGCCATTTCCTTTTTTAAAAAACTCAACAAAATAAAATGCACAGATCTTTGATCTATTTAAATTGAGGGAACTCACATGGTGATTTATCTATATAACCTATCCTCCCAATATACTAGGGAGCTATAATAAATATTCCGTTCTTTTGGAAATTACCATAACACACCTGCAATATTCCCCATGCCTTTTCTACTTCTAGTGGAACGTCAAAGCCTTGCCCAATAATTCTTTTCCCTTTTATTGGGGTTCCTCCAAAAATCTGAACATTTATGGACCTTCCTTTTACCAAGTCCCAGTTCAAACCCATTCGAATTAAATTCAAATGAGTTTGAATTTATATCTTTCAATCATGCCATTTCTATTTTTTTGGGACAAGCTCATTTTTGTGAGTCCGGGGAATTTATCCGTGTGTCCAACTTCTTCCCCTATCCTCCTCTTTCTTTTTTTCTTCTCTTGAATTCTTTTTTGCTTGGGCCTAGTCCTGCCAGGCTGGCCCATTTGCGCTGAGGCCTCTAAGGCCCAGCCCGCGTGCCCTAACCCTAGGCCTCGGCCTCTCCTCTCAATCCCCATCTTTCCCTCCTTCGTTCCCACGCGCGCCGCCATCTCTCTCCCTGCTCGATAACCCCCACCTCTCGCTCCCGTGCCCGATCGACCAAGCGCCTCCAAGGGCGACGCCCGTCCCTGAGCAGCGATCCCCTCGCTTGTCCTCCTCCAGACCCCGTCGCTCTCCTGCCTCCTGCCTCCCACGCGCCTCCTTCCTCAGTGCCAAGCCACCATCGTGACCGTCCTCTGCTCTACCACGCCACCAGCAAGCAGCCGCCCTCGCCCATTCGACCTCCTCCCGCTGTCCACCCCGCCGCGCCATGCCAGCGGCCGCCGTCGCTGACGACCTCCACCAGGAGCCCGCGACCCGTACACCTCCTCCCGGCCTTCCTTCCTCTGCTCCATTCACGCCTCTGCTTGTCCCACTCGTAGTGGCCGCCGCCACGGAGCTTCAAGTCTCTGGCAGCAACAGATGCAGGTCCGGGCAGCCCTGCACCATATCCACCGTCCCGCCCTCGAGGACGACCCCGCGCCCCGTCTCCTTCGTTCGCATCTCCTCCATCACTGCGCCTCCTGCTCCGCCAGCCATCTCCGCCGTCCTTGCCCTGTATCCAGCCGGAGCTTGCCTTCCAGCTCCGGATCCACACCTCCCGCGCTCATTCCCGGCACCGCGGGAGTGTTGCGACGTCTTCCACCCAAAAGCCGTCATGGCAGGCTTTGTGTCGTGTCTTGATCTCCTGTTCACGTTGACTGGAAGACCACAAGAGACCTCTTCGTCTCCTGCACACGTTGTTGGTCAACAGTTTGATGCACACCAAGTACCTCGACACCAAATACCCTTCGGATGCGTCAAGGCCGCCTTGGAAATCGCCAAGTACACCACCGACAAGATCACACGGATGCTCGAACGAGTGCTGAACGAAATGCCAAGTACCACGATGACCATCGGCATGTACCCCTACACCGCATCGGAACGCCGAGTTTCCTCTTCGGATGTGTGTATGACTATCAGGGCCAAAAGACCCGTACACCATTATCGTCTCCAAAGAACCGTGTAACGAAACCGTCAAGTTCGACTACGACTCGTGTACGACTATGCGGGATTCCTCGGACGCCGAGTTCAACGATGCATCAAGTTCCTCGCCGTGACCCCGAACATCTACGGAAACCCGTGCAACGATAAACATGTACCACTACTGCCGCCCATACTTCTACAAAATGTGTACCACAACCATCGCCGAAGACCCATGAACGACTAACGATGACCCTCCAAGTTCATCCACGATTGCTATGTGCCACTACCATCGATGTGAACCACTACTTCCACTACGGCATGAGTACAACTACTACCACTACAAACGTGGCGAGAACGTCTACTTCCGCTATGAACTTGATCCGTTCCGAAAAGTCTTGCCTCGAAGGTATAACCCCGAGACGACGCCCGTGAACGAATGAATGCATGTTGGATGAGATGCACCCTTTGTCTGCACCGTGTCTGTATTGTCACTCGTTTCCATGCCACTAACTCGTGGGAACCCGGTAGTCGGGAGCACCCCACCATCTTGCTCAACTCGCTCACGCCCCATCTTTTTCACCAGCATCTCAATCGAGTTACTGGAACCGGAACGTTGCCGTGGCACCGTTTTGTTATCATCGCCGTGGCACCCTTTCTTTCCACCACGGTGACAAATGCTTCATAATGCTCATGTCAACTTTTTCATAAAATTGCATAAACTTGCACATGTCATCCGCATCATGTTAACAACATTAAGAGGTTTAAAATTGTTGTTTTGCATTAAATTGCTAAATGCACATGAGGATTTACCGGAATTGTTGTTTGTTGTTCTGGCCTCATTTAAACTTGACTAGATAGTTAGTTTACTTATGCTTCACCCTCTTGCCATGTTTAACAACATTTAATATTGTTGGGTACATAACCGAGAGAGAACTAAATAAGTCATGTGGTGTTCCGTCAATATGCAACTCGTTGCATATTGAGCTCCACTTAATTTATAGGATTGTTTGTGCATTTTGCCATACAATGCCTCATTAAACCGGACATGCATCATACTTGGTTGTGCATCATGCCATGTTTATGTGATGGTTGTTTACCATGTTGCTTGCTTCTTTCCGGGTTGCTTCTCTCGTTAGCTTCGGTTTCGTTTCGGAGTTGTGAGGTTTCGTTCGACTACGTCCGTTTATCTTCTTCATGGACTCGTTTTTCTTCCTTGCGGGATCTCAGGCAAGATGACCATACCCTCGGAATCACTTCTATCTTTGCTTGCTAGTTGCTCGCTCTATTGCTATGTCACGATACCTACCACTTGCTATATCATGCCTCCCATGTTGCCATGTCCAGCCTCTAACCCACCTTGTCCTAGCAAACCGTTGTTTGGCTATGTTACCGCTTTGCTTAGCCCCTCTTATAGCGTTGCTAGTTGCAGGTGAAGATGAAGTTTGTTCCATGTTGGAACATGGATATGTTGGGATATCACAATATCTCTTATTTAATTAATGCATCTATATACTTGGTAAAGGGTGGAAGGCTCGGCCTTATGTCTGGTGTTTTGTTCCACTCTTGCCGCCCTAGTTTTTGTCATACCGGTGTTATGTTCCTTGATTTTGCGTTCCTTACACGGTTGGGTGTTATGGGAACCCCTTGACAGTTCGCTTTGAATAAAACTCCTCCAGCAAGGCCCAACCTTGGTTTTACATTTGCCTCACCTAGCATTTTTCCCTTGGGTTTCCGGAGCCCGAGGGTCATCTTTATTTTAACCCCCCCGGGCCAGTGCTTCTCTAAGTGTTGGTCCAACCTGAGCGATGTTTGGCGCCCCCTGGGCAACTAGGGTCTATGCCAACCCGACATCTTGCTCATCTAGTGTGCCCTGAGAACGAGATATGTGCAACTCCTATTGGGATTTGTCTGCATGTCCGGGCGGCTTTGCTGGTCTTGTTTTACCATTGTCGAAATGTCTTGTAACTGGGATTCCGAGTCTGATCGGGTCTTCCTGGGAGAAGGAATATCCTTCGTTGACCGTGAGAGCTTGTGATGGGCTAAGTTGGGACACCCCTGTAGGGTTTTGAACTTTCGAAAGCCGTGCCCGCGGTTATGGGCAGATGGGAATTTTTTAATGTTCGGTTGTAGAGAACTTGACAGTTACCTTAATTAAAATGCATCAACCGCGTGTGTAGCCGTGATGGTCTCTTTCCGATGGAGTCCGGGAAGTGAACACGGTTTTGGTGTTATGCTTGAACATAAGTAGTCTCAGGATCACTTCTTGATCACTTCTAGTTGACGACCATTGCATTGCTTCTCTTCTCGCTCTTATTTGCGTATTTTAGCCACCATATGTGCTAGTGCTTGCTGCAGCTCCACCTCACCACCCCTTCCTACCCATAAGCTTAAATAGTCTTGATCTCACGGGTGTGAGATTGCTGAGTCCTCGTGATTCTCAGATTACTTCCAAAACCAGTTGCAGGTGCTGATGATACCAGTGCAGGTGACGCAACCCAGCTCAAGTGGGAGCTCGATGAAGATCGTGTTCGTTGTGTTGTTTCATTTCCAGTTGATCAGTAGTGGAGCCCAGTCGGGGCGATCGGGGATCTATGCAGTTGGGGTTGTCTTTCTTTATTTGGTTCCGTAGTCGGACCTTGATTGTATTCTGGATGATGTAATGCTATATTTATGTATTGTGTGAAGTGGCGATTGTAAGCCAACTCTTTATCTCTTTCTTATTCAGTACATGGGATGTGTAAAGATTACCCCTCTTGTGACATGCCTACTATGCGGTTATGCCTCTAAGTCGTGCTCCGACATGTGGGAGATATAGCCGCATCGTGGGTGTTACATCATGTAAGGACAGTAGAAATTTTAAAACTTCAACAATGCTTCATGTTACCGGAAGCATTACGATCAACAATGACATTCGTCAAATATGGGATTACCTTAATGCTGACATTGCTTGTTTACCAGATATAGTAGATCAACAGCAGCCAAAGAATTGTTTTAAGGGCATGGGACCGTGGGGACGCCAGGACACTCAACAGCGTAAAGAAGCAACTTACTTATCATACTGGGGAAAACAACAGGAGTGCCATTTGTAACATATTTTAATTGCATCATATCACTGGAGGCATTAGATTAATAATAACACTGGTTAGACATGGCCTTAAGGTAACAGTGTGATTGCTTCATTTTAGATGTGCCCTTACATTAATAACAGCAAAAAGTTGGTATAAGGACATGCGACAGTGACGCATCAGCACAATGTACCTACAAGAAGGCATAAAGTGGTGATGCCGAGTTTGTTCATACCCTGTGAGGGCAGCAAATCTAATCCTGGAGACCTTTTACTATGTGAGAGCAGAAAATCTAATCTTGGAGACCTTTTACTATGTGTGGGCAGCAAATCTAATCCTGAAGACCTTTTACTATGTGAGGGCAGCAAATCTAATCTCGGAGACCTTTTTACTATGTGAGGGCAGCAAATCTAATCCTGGAGACCTTTTACTATGTGAGGGCAGCAAATCTAATCATGGACATACTCTGTTGACTTGTCCACCAGCCGCCACTTTCTATCCTTTTTTCAACCAATAATAGATCTGTTCCTTATCCAATTTGTACTGCATTTTCCCATTATTTCCCTTTTCAACCAAGAGACCGGTTGGGTATCCGGTCTCTACTACTTTCCCCATGTTATTTCCTCTTGGAATCAAGTCCTAGATTCATGCTACGACTTTCCCCCTTTCTTCGTTGTTTGAACCAAGTCCTAGATTCGAATGCATGAAGTAGCTTTACCTCTAATAATACTAAAAATTTAGGTGGATTTGGAAGAGCTGATGGAAGTAGAAAAAGATGCACATGCAGACACGTGGGGAGCTGGGGCAGTAAAGCAAGGCCGCTTTTGAAGAACTTATACTTGAGGGTCATCGGGATGTCGGCGGCGGCAGGTCGGATCTGCGCACAATACAATAGGGAGGAAGAAGGGTCGGAGGACCTCCCGAGCCGGCGCTGTGTCGGAGAGAACAACATGGGCAGAGGATCGGGCCCCATCGGTAGTTGTGGGTTTCCTCCCTCACCGGCGATGACCACATGAATGATGCACCTTAGTCCTCTACACACACCAGCCGAAGGGATCCGGCCGGATCTGTGACCAGCGGTGAGCAGAGAGAAAATGTCGCTACCGCTGTCTTGTTTAGATCTGGAGAGGATGAGAGAATGAAGAGAGCAACCCTAGTAAAGCAAGCGCTCAGGCCCTTGCATACATATATAGTGGAGTGATAATCTTTTTCTCTCCACAACAAGCGTTTCAATTTGTGTACGTGGCATTAAAGAAAAGAAACTCTCTATTTAAGGTGACTAACTGTATGACTCCTACTTACCAGTGCTAGTATTGTTCACTTGTGCTCCCCAGCCCTCCATTCATACAGGTGAATAAACATACAGTACTACTCCCTCTGTTCCTAAATGTAAGTCTTTTTAGAGATTTCATTGCGGACTACGTTCGGATGTATATAGACACATTTAGAGTGTAGATTCACTCATTTTGATCTGTATGTAGTCCTTAGTGACATCTCTAGAAAGACTTATATTTAGGAATGGAGGGAGTAGTATTTATATAGAACGAACAAGCTCGAACTATTTTTGCGTAGGTAAAAGTTGAGGGCCGGGCTTTTCCCGGGCAGTATGCGCAGCAGTTTTCGCGTAGGCGGTTTGACAAAGAGGCGAGGAGGGTGAGGGAGTAGCAAATTCAACTTATTTACTGTTGGAAAGGTCGGGATGTGCAATTTGACAGCGTGTTACTGCTGGAAAGACTTGTGATATGACTACTCACTATAGTCATGAATTACTGGTGCTACGACCAGGGCGATGCCCCCCTTCCGTTCCCCACTCTAATCTGGTGCATGACACGTTGACCCGGATGTTGGCTCTCCCACATAGTATATACTAGTACTACTACTCACGTCGGAGGAATGCGAACCACGGTAGCCCAGTGAACCAGCAGTGCGAACCACAGCAGCCCAGTGAACCAGCAGTAGAAAACAATGTGGTGATATAGCCATAAAAAACAATGTGCTATAGTCCAGACTATAGCATGTACAGTACTACTCCTCTTTGTTTGGATCCCTGAGTTAGAGCTAGTTTGGGTTGAAATAGCCTCAAAGTATCCAAACAGGACAGGTTAGTTTGAGCTAGTTTGCTCTAACCCAGCTAAAAAACTAGCTCGATGGAGAGGTTCTAATTGGGTCAGTTCTCCTCGGGCCCACAAAAAGAGAACAAAAAAAATCTCCCCTGCCCGCACCAGATCGCTCCCTCCCCCCTCGCACTACTCCTCTCTGTTCCCCATCGGACCGCCCGCCCAAGCGCCGCTCCGCCGCTCGCCCTCTCACTCCTCCGACCGTCCTCTCCCTCCGGCCTTCGAAGCTCGCCCCGCTCCCCCTTCACCGATCGTTTTTCTCCCTCCGTCGTGCGCGGCGGCGGCGCATCTACCAGGGAGGTCGCAAGAGGGGTGAGTTTGTTTGTTCCTTCTCTGTCTCACAGCCATATCATTGATCTTGCTCGCTTTAGCGCTAATTTTGATTTGGAAAAGTAGATCCTGATTAAACTTGGTATAGATTTGTGGTGCACGCATGGAATTGTTTGATGCTGCTTAAGGAGGTAATAAATCTTTCTAGAGGCCCAAAGATTCAGTTCACCTTTCTAGGTATTTCAGTTTTAGGCTTGCATTATTTCTAGAGGCCCAAAGATTTAGTTCACCTTTTTAGGTATTTCAGTTTCAGGCTTGCATTATTTCTAGAGGCCCAAAGATTCGGTTCACAGTCGTCGGGAAGCGGCCCTTCTACCCATGTCTGTGTCGACCTAAACTCGCAAGCGCCAGCGTCGGAGGGGTTCCCAGGGCTTGGGCTCTATAGAGCCTTCCTCCAGAGCGACGATGACGAGCTCCTCACTGGGTGCGTGAGGGGCTCCGGGCTCCCTCCCTATCATGAATGACTTCTGTGATGAGTTAGCTCATGCTTTGTTTCATGGAGTGTATTTTTTTTTGTGAAGCTTGATTGGCGACTTGTATGTTTAAGTGGGATGTCTCATTTGTCTGGACAAAGTAAAATTTATCATCTTTTCCATGCTTGATTTGTAAAGATGGTTCATTATATGTCAATTGTGAGCGGGAGGAGGCCACAAAACAACCGACCAGACCAAATCCGGAAGGAAATAGGGTTCAAAGTAGTCAAATGATTGAGAAAGAGCATTTATAAACGTGTTATGTCCAAAATTTAATGAACGTGCTTCAGTTTCTATGAAAATAATCCGGTTTCATGTAGTAATTCATTTATTCTCCTGCGGGGGGTTTGCATGTAATTCATGAGGTCTGAAATGTAAAGTACCCCGGCATATGCTCCGAGTCGTGCATGCACTACGACCCATATGCTCTATGTCCCACATGTCGGCGAAAGGGAGCACGTGGAAATAGCCTAGGAGTACATATAGGAGGATAAATGCATGAAAAAATATGTACTGTGAAGCGTAGCTGCAGTTCGAAAAGGAGACCTAAAGTGATGACAGTATAGGTCGCACGCACCCAACTAGTGGTACTAGACATACGACTACTTTTTCCCTAAAAAAATAGGTACGAGTGCTTAGTACTCCTATTCTATCAACACGAGTCCCATCTTAAAACAGCGTCCGTGCTACAGCTAGCTCTTCTCCCTCGTTTCTTGATATGTCTCCAACATATCTATAATTTTTTATTATTCCATGCTATTATATTATCTGTTTTGGACGTTTAATGGGCTTTATTATGCACTTTTATATTATTTTTGGGACTAACCTATTAACCGAAGGCCCAGTGCAAATTGCTGTTTTTTTGCCTATTTCAGTGTTTCGCAGAAAAGGAATATCAAATGGAATCCAAACGGAATGAAACCTTTGCGAGGATCTTTTTTTGAACAAATGCAATCCAGCAGACTTGGAGTGGAGGTCAAGGAAGCAATGAGGCGGCCACGAGGTAGGGCGGCGCGCCCAGGGGGGCAGGCGTGCCCCCCACTGAAAGGATCGAGAAGAGGTGTCTAGAGGGGGGTGAGTAGACTCTTAGCAAGAAAATTTACAGTTTTTAAATTCTTTAAGTTGAAGTGGAGTTTTAGCGCAAGTTCAAACATTCACAATACATATCAAGCAAGCATGATAAGAGTATATGAGCAGCGGAAAGTAAATCATGCAAGTTGGAAGAATGTAAAGGGATGGGATTGGAGTGTGCAAACGCAATTGGAGACACGGAGATTTTTTATCTGTGGTTCCGATAGGTGGTGCTATCGTACAGTCACGTTGATGGAGACTTCAACCCACGAAGGGTAACAGTTGCGCGAGTCCACGGAGGGCTCCACCCACGAAGGGTCCACGAAGAAGCAACCTTGTCTATCCCACCATGGCCATCGCCCACGAAGGACTTGCCTCACTAGGGGAGATCTTCACGAAGTAGGCGACCTCCTTGCCCGTACAAACTCCTTGGTTCAACTCCACAATATTGATGGAGGCTCCCAAGTGACACCTAACCAATCTAGGAGACACCACCCTCCAAAAGGTAATAGATGGTGTGTTGATGATGAACTCCTTGCTCTTGTGCTTCAAATGATAGTCTCCCCAACACTCAACTCTCTCTCATAGGATTGGATTTGGTAGAAAGATGATTTGAGTGGAAAGCAACTTGGGGAAGGCTAGAGATCAAGATTTATGTGGTTGGAATGGTATATCTTGGCCTCAACACAAGTGTAGGTGGTTCTCTCTCAGAAAATGTATGTTGGAAGTGTAGGCATGTTCTGATGGCTCTCTCCACGAATGAAGAGTGGGTGGAGGGGTATATATAGCCTCCACACAAAATCTAACCGTTACACACAAATCTCCAAACTCGGTGGGACCGAATTGTAAAACTCGGTCGGACCTATTTGGTTCATAATGTGACCGTTAGACATTTCGGTGGGACCGACATGATCAACTCGGTGGGACCGATGTGCTAGGGTTAGGGTAAAGCCTTATCGCGGTTGGACCGATTACACAAGCTCGATGGAACCAATTTGGGTAATAAGCAAAACAGAGAGTTGGCCAAGCAAACTCGGTGGGACCGATTTCATATTTAGGTGAGACCGAAATTAATGCAATAGGCAACAGAGAGTTTAAAAGCCCATCTCTATGAGACCGAGATCCCATCGGTTAGACCAAATTGATTAGGATTTCTGGCAGTTACTATATCAAGAGAACTCGGTGGCGCCGGATAGAAAGTTTCGATGGGGCCAAGTTTGACTTTTGGTTTGGGACAAATGTGGATGTGAGAAAGTGGTTGAGGGCTTTGGAGCATATCATTAAGCACTTTGAGCAAGCAAGACATTAAGCAACACCTCATCCCCTCTTAATAGTATTGGCTTTCCTATGGACTCAATGTGATCTTGGATCACTAAAATGAAAAATGTAGAGTCCTGAGATTTGAGCTTGAGCCAATCCTTTGTCCTTATCATATCGAAGGGGTTCCACATCCTCTAGTCCATACCACTCCATTGTTGAACTTATCTGAAGCATACTAGATGAAAGCATTAGTCTAACAAGAGATATGTTGACATTAATTACCAAAATCACCCAGGGAGCACTTGTGCTTTCAATATCCCCCTTTTTGGTAATTGATGACAACATACATCAAAGCTTTAGATAAAGATATAGAGAATAATAAGTAAAGCTTTGGAAAGACATGTAACATGCATAGGCTCCCCCTATATGTATGCAATCATGTAAATATGGAATATAAGAGCATGTGAATGCATAAGCATGACATAGTAAGAATGTGTTACATGTATCTTGGCTATATGCATCAGAGAAAATGATGTAAGTATAGGAAATGTACCTTCATGCTCATGAGTCCTTCTTGCAAACAATATGTACATCAGTAAGAAATCCTCATGCACATGAGTGTGATGCATATACTTACCTTATGGTCTTCAGTTGGCTTAGAAAGGGATGAACCTGAGTAAACAAGGTTAGATAACACAGATACATCTACTAGCCAGAGCAAACAAAAGGAACCACAAGAGTACCAAGATTGGGATGACATGTAGAGTGTGAGCACTGGATACTCTATTAGATATAGACATGTCCCCAAAAGGTAAAGATATGCAATGAATTCGAAGATTTTCTTCCCTTAGATGTCTTTCTCCCCCTGAATCTTGTATGGGATACTGGGAGAAGATAGGGAACAGAAAATCAGAGCAAACCAAATAAGCAAACATGAACATGCCTTTTCCCCTCTAAAGACATGTGACTTCTCTCCTCTTTGAATACCGAGAATCTAGGGCTTTTATGTGATTTCTCTCTTCCTTCCTATTTGAAGTATTCTCTCTTCCCCCTTTTGAAGAAGTAAGCTTTGATGTGATCTCTCTCTCCCCCTTTGACATCAATTTCCAAGAAGGGTTCTTCTTGAGTGTGAGTCAAAATAGGTTTGGTCCTTGAGTCGAGCAAAGAAGCATATAGAGTGTGATGCTGGTAGAGGACAGGGATCATCAAGTGGAGTTGGAACAAGAGTGCAGGAACAAGTGGCAAATGGTCTTTGCTGCATAGAAATCAATGACACCGAGTTGTTTACTTCGGTAGCACCGAAAGGTGTCGGTTTGATCGAAAATGGCAGACCGGTGTGACCGAGGTCAACACAGAGAGAACACTTGTCACCTCAGCTCACTAGGCAAATAAGATCTCACAAAGATTTGCAAGGAATTAACTGAAGAATTTGCAAGGAATTGGATGCAGGGAATGCAGAACAAAACAAAGAAAAGAAAATCTAGATGAAGTTTTTTTGATAAAGGAAAGGGAATGAATATGCAAAGGGAAATATGCAAAAAAAACTCAAATAAACACTAGAGAACTTCATCTAGAATTGGCCGGTGACAAAGTCACCTATGTTAGAGTATATTGACTAAGGAGTCAAGTGAGAACACTTGATCATAAGTCATACTCATCATTTAAGCTCAAAATGGGGTTACCGTTTTTTGTTTAAGCATTTGATGTATTCTCATCTTGTTGAGTTGCGCTGACCTATCACTTGAGGTTAAGCGTCTCTAAGATGGAATGACATACCTTGGATGGCAGTGTTGATCCTAGTCATGTAGTTGAACTTGTGTGAGTTGCTCGAGGTTGATGTAGCTCATCAAGAGTCGGGAGCACCACTTGGAAGTTGGTTCATCTACCTACATGGGTTAGTTTTTGCAAGGAAGAGCACTTGTGTATCCAAAATGACAATCATGAAACTTGATACCAAATGAAATTTGATATATATAATTTTTCAAAGGATATGTTGAAGGATTTCATGCTTCCTCGTCATCAACCACCATTGTGTAGAGACTTGGTGATGTAGAGATTGCTCAAGATGTGAGTGAGTTGCAATCTCATAGATTTAGATTCATCCAAGTACCTACAAGGGTTAGATAACATGCAAGGGTGCAAATATATCCAAGACATATAAATATCACCATAAGAGAAATATCAAGGATTAGTCATAGATTCATGCCTTGCATGTCTCCAAATGGAGTTCCTACTCCAAGTTTGAAGCATTAATGATGTTCAATTCACCTCTCAAACGGCAAAAAACTTTCTCATCAAGCAGTTTGGTGAATATATCCGCCAATTGCTTATCAGTACGAACATGCTTAAGATCAATGTCCCATTTAGCAACATGATCTCGAATGAAATGATGACGAACTTCAATATGCTTAGTTCGAGAATGTTGCACGGGGTTGTGAGCAATCTTAATAGCACTTTCATTGTCACAAAGCAATGGAACATATTTCACATTGATCCCATAATATTTAAGAGTCTAGGTCATCCAAAGTAATTGAGCACAACATGAACCGGAAGCAATGTATTCCGCTTCGGCGGTGGATAAGGATACCGAGTTTTGTTTCTTGGAAGACCAAGACACAAGAGATCTACCAAGAAATTGACAAGTACCCAAAGTGGACTTTCTATTAACCTTGTCTCCGACATAGTCCGAGTCGGAATAGCCAACAAGATCAAAAGAGGACCTCTTAGGATACCAAATGCCAAAATTTGGTGTATGTATTAAGTATCTCACTATCCTTTTCACATCCTTAAGATGACATTCTTTGGGGGCCGCTTGATATCGTGCACACATGCACACACTTAGCATAATTTCGGGACGAGAGGCACATAGATATAACAATGATCCAATCATAGAGCGGTAAACCTTTTGGTCAACCGATTTGCCGTCCTTGGTCAAATCAAGATGTCCACTAGTTGGCATGGGAGTTTTCATACCTTTGCTTTCTTGCATGTTGAACTTCTTGAATAAGTCCTTGGTGTACTTTGTTTGGGAAAGAAAGGTGCCTTCCTTAGTTTGCTTGATTTGCAACCCAAGAAAGAACTTGAGTTCACTCATCATAGACATCTCAAACTTCTCCGACATTAGCTTTCCAAACTTCTCACTAAAATGAGGGTTAGTTGAGCCAAATGTGATATCATCAACATAAATTTGGCATACAAATAACTCACCATTAACCCTTTTAGTAAAAAGAGTAGAGTATATCTTTCCAATCTCAAAGCCTTTTTCAATAAGGAACTTGGTTAAGCATTTATACCACGCTCTAGGAGCTTGTTTAAGACCATAAAGAGCTTTGTGAAGTTTGTAAACATGATCGGGTTTCTTAGGATTGACAAAGCCGGGAGGTTGTTTAACATAAACTTCCTCCTCAATTTCACCGTTTAGAAAAGCACTTTTAATGTCCATTTGGTATAAAGTGATATCATGGTGATTAGCATAGGCAAGTAAGATGCGGATGGACTCAAGTCTAGCAACGGGGCATATGTCTCACCGTAGTCCAGACCTTCGACTTGAGTGTAGCCTTGGGCGACTAGACAAGCTTTGTTGCGGACGGCTTGACCATCTTCATCTTGCTTGTTGTGAAACACCCATTTGGTACCAATGATGTTGTGGTTGTCGTCGGGCTTCTCGACCAATGTCCATACTTGATTTCTCTCAAAGTTGTGTATCTCTTCATGCATGGCGTTTATCCAATCTGGATCTTCCAATGCTTCTTCAACCTTCATATGTTCAATACTAGAGATGAATGAATAATGTTCACAAAAATTAGCTAAACGAGTTTTAGAGCGAGTGATTCTCCCAGTTTGAATATTTGTTCGACGGGATGATCTCTTGAGACTCTTGCTCGAACTCGTGGGAGATTTTGCTTGGGTCGGGGTGGAACATCTTCTTCATCTTGTCCTTCTTCTTGGCCTTCTTCATTGTTGACGTTGTCGTTCTCTTGTCATGGTGGAAAAGGAGGTTGATGAGGTTCATCTTGGTGTACTTCCTCGTTTTCTTCATCTTGATGTGCCCCACTCATGGATGCTTCCATGTCGACTCTTGGTTCACCTTGTCGTGAGGTGGAAGCCTCCACTTGGACGGACGAGGTACTCTCCTTCACCTCCTTTGGTCGAATCTTTCCAATAGACAAGTCTTGGATTGCTTCCGAAGGGTCTTTATCCCCTACATCAATTGGCAATTGATCTACTTGCGAGCCATTAGATTCATCAAACTTCACATCTACCGTCTCTTCAACCTTTTGGGTGAAACTCTTGTAGACACAGTAAGTGTGAGAGTTTGAGCCATAACCAAGTACGAAACCCTCATGAGATTTAGGAGCAAATTTAGAATGACGATGCTTATCAAGAATTTAACACTTTGAGCCAAATACTCGAAAGTATCCAAGTTGGGGTTTGTTACCAGTGAGGAGCTCATATGCCGTCTTGCCGAGTAGCTTGTGAAGATACAAGCAATTTGTTGCATGACAAGTTGTCTCAATCGCTTCCGCCCAAAAGTGTTTTGGAGTCTTGTACTCATCAAGCATCGTTCTTGCCATCTCAATAAGAGTTTGATTCTTCCTCTCAACAACTCCATTTTGTTGAGGCGTGTACGTAGCCGAGAACTCATGTGAAATCCCTTCTTTGTCAAGAAAGGTGTCCACATTTGCGTTCTTGAACTCCGTTCCATTGTCGCTACGAACCTTCTTGATCTTCACTTCAAATTGATTTTGGGCCTTCCTACCGAAGCTCTTGAAGATCTTTTGAACCTGAGATTTATCATCAAGAAAGAACACCCACGTAAATCTTGAAAAATCATCAACTATAACTAGGCCAAATGAGTTACCACCGAGACTCTTATAGGCATTGGGACCAAAGAGATCCATATGAAGTAGCTCGAGCGGTCTTCTTGTGGTCATAATGTTCTTCACGGGGTGACTTCCTCCAACTTGTTTTCCTGCTTGACAAGCACTAAAAAGTCCATCCTTGTCACATATAACATCTTTTACTCCAAGGATATGATCACCTTTAATAAGCTTATCAAGATTTCGCATGCCCACATGACCTAACGTTCTATGCCACAACCATCCTTTCGAAGATTTAGCAATAAAGCAAGTTCTAGGTTGAGCCTGTTTAGTCAAATCAACAATGTAAAGATCACCTCTACGGATACCGATAAAGACCATTTTATGATTATCTCTACGAAACACTTGGCAATCTACTTCAGTAAATAGGACGTTGAAACCAAAGTCAGCAAGTCTAGATATGGAAAGTAAATTGTAGCCAAGCGATTCAACGAGCATAACATTTTGTATGGAGCTATCATGTGAGATGGCCACCTTACCAAGGCCAACCACCTTACCCTTTGAGTTATCACCAAAAGTGACATACTTTCGAGGGCCGTCGTTTTCAGCAAGCTCACGAAACATATCTTTGTCTCCGGTCATATGATCAGTACATCCACTATCAAGGACCCATTCCTTTCCTCCAGCCATGTAGCCGCGAAGATTAGCCATAAGACCAAAGTGTCTCATCGCATCATCAAGATCATAGTCACTATCATCATCCTCATCATAGTATCCATGTTCAACATCATCATGTGGTGGATCAATTCCTAGAGAGAGTGATTCATTAGAAGTATGACCGTAACAATGTTCATCTCTATCAATTCTAATGACTTCGGAAATGATATTGCTAATAATTCCAACATCTCCTCTGTCACGCATGAGATCACAAAGCTCAAATAGACAATCATCAAACTTAGGATCACCAGTACTCATCCTATTCAAGGCAATAGACTTATGGAGAATCTCATCTAGATTTTTCAAGGAGTAATTTGGGAATCGTTCCTCTAGAAATCTCCATATGGTGTAAGCACAATCTAGAGTAGGTAAGCTAGCAATCAATTTTTAGGCAATCCTTTCACAATAAGATTGATAGTTCTAAGATTGCGGATCATGTCAAGATCCTCATCGGGTGTGGGATGCGAGGGATCAACAATGCGAGCACAAGGAGTAGTAATGTACTTGGTCAAATGATATTCATTGAAAATATCAAGCATCTCATTTTTCCACTCATGAAAGTACTCTCCATCAAGTATAGGCACTCTATGTCTAAGACTCCCCAACATAGACTCATCCATCTTCCTCCAAAGGTGTTTAAACCAAGGCGATGGAGACCAATGCTCTGATACCAATTGAAAGGATCGAGAAGAGGTGTCTAGAGGGGGGGGGGTGAATAGACTCTTAGCAAGAAAAGTTACATTTTTTAAATTCTTTAAGTTGAAGTGGAGTTTTAGCACAAGTTCAAACATTCACAATACATATCAAGCAAGCATGATAAGAGTATATGAGCAGCAGAACGTAAATCATGCAATTTGCAAGAATGTAAAGGGATGGGATTGGAGTGTGCAAACACAATTGGAGACACGGAGATTTTTTATCCGTGGTTCCGATAGGTGGTGCTATCATACATCCACGTTGATGGAGACTTCAACCCATGAAGTGTAACAATTGCGCGAGTCCACGGAGGACTCCACCCACGAAGGGTCCACGAAGAAGCAACCTTGTCTATCCCACCATGGCCATCGCCCACGAAGGACTTGCCTCACTAGGTTAGATCTTCACGAAGTAGGTGATCTCCTTGCCCGCACAAACTCCTTGGTTCAACTCCACAATCTTGACGGAGGCTCCCAAGTGACACCTAACCAATCTAGGAGACACCACTCTCCAAAAGGTAATAGATGGTGTGTTGATGATGAACTCCTTGCTCTTGTGCTTCAAATGATAGTCTCCCCAACACTCAACTCTCTCTCATAGGATTGGATTTGGTAGAAAGATGATTTGAGTGGAAAGCAACTTGGGGGAGGCTAGAGATCAAGATTTATGTGGTTGGAATGGGATATCTTGACCTCAACACAAGTGTAGGTGGTTCTCTCTCAGAAAATGTATGTTGGAAGTGTAGGCATGTTTTGATGGCTCTCTCCACGAATGAAGAGTGGGTGGAGGGGTATATATAACCTCCACACAAAATCTAACCGTTACACACAAATCTCTAAACTCGGTGGGACCGACTTATAAAACTCGGTCGGACCGATTTGGTTCATAATGTGACCATTAGGCATTTTTGTGGGACTGACATGATTAACTCAGTGGGACTGATGTGCTAGGGTTAGGGTAAAGCCTTATCTCGGTTGGACCGATTACACAAGCTCGGTGGAACCGATTTGGGTAATAAGCAAAATAGAGAGTTGGCCAAGCAAGCTCGGTGGGACTGATTTCATATTTCGGTGAGACCGAAATTAATGCAATAGGTAACAGAGAGTTTGCAAGCCCATCTCGGTGAGACCGAGATCCCATCGGTGAGACCGAATTGATTAGGGTTTCTGGCAGTGACTATGTCAAGAGAACTCGGTGGCGCTGGATAGAAAGTTTCGGTGGGGCCGAGTTTGACTTTTGGTTTGGCACAAATGTGGATGTGAGAAAGTGGTTGAGGGCTTTGGAGCATATCACTAAGCACTTTGAGCAAGCAAGCCATTAAGCAACACCTCATCCCCTCTTAATAGTATTAGCTTTCCTATGGACTCAATGTGATCTTGGATCACTAAAATGAAAAATGTAGAGTCCTGAGCTTTGAGCTTGAGCCAATCCTTTGTCCTTAACATCTCGAAGGGGTTCCACATCCTCTAGTCCATGCCACTGCATTGTTGAACTTATCTGAAGCATACTAGATGGAAACATTAGTCCAACAAGAGATATGTTGACATTAATTACCAAAATCACCGAGGGAGCATTTGTGCTTTCACCCACCCTCGTGGGCCCCTCACAGCTCCACCGACTTACTTATTTTGCCTATATATACTCTTATAACCTGAAAACATCCAGGAGAGCCACGAAACCACTTTTCCACCGCCGCAACCTTCTATACCCGTGAGATCCCATCTAGGGACCTTTTCCAGCGATCTGCCAGAGGGGGATTCGATCACGGAGGGCTTCTACATCAACACCATAGTCTCTCCGATGATGTGTGAGTAGTTTACCACAGACCTTCGGGTCCATAGTTATTAGCTAGATGGCTTCTTCTCTCTCTTTGGATCTCAATACAAAGTTCTCCTCGATGTTCTTGGAGATCTATTCAATGTAATTCTTTTTACGGTGTGTTTGCCGAGATCCGATGAATTGTGGGTTTATGATTAAGATTATCTATGAACAATATTTGATTCTTCTCTGAATTCTTATATGCATGACTTGATATCTTTGCAAGTCTCTTTGAATTATCAGTTTGGTTTGGCCTACTAGATTGATCTTTCTTGCAATGGGAGAAATGCTTAGCTTTGGGTTCAATCTTGCGGTGTCCTTTCCCAGTGATAGCAGGGGCAGCAAGGCACTTATTGTATTGTTTCCATCGAGGATAAAAAGATGAGGTTTATATCATATTGCTTGAGTTTATCCTTCTACATCATGTCATCTTGCCTAATGCGTTACTATGTTCCTATGAACTTAATGCTCTAGATGCATGCTGGATAGCGGTGGATGTGTGGAGTAATAGTAGTAGATGTAGAATCGTTTTGGTTTACTTGGCACAGACGTGATGCCTATGTTCATGATCATTCCTAGATATCATCATAACTATGCGCTTCTCTATCAATTGCTCGGCAGTAATTTGTTCACCCACCGTAATATATGCTATCTTGAGAGAAGCCACTAGTGAGACCTATGGCCCCGGGTCTACTTTACATCATATAAGTTTCCGATCTACAATTGTAGTTTACTATTTATTTTGCAATCTTTACTTTTCAATCTATACAACAAAAATACCAAAAATATTTATCTTATTATCTTTATCAGATCTCACTTTCGTAAGTGACCGTGAAGGGATTGACAACCACTTTATCGCGTTGGTTGCGAGGTTCTTGTTTGTTTGTGCAGGTACTAGGCGACTTGCGTGTAGTCTCCTACTGGATTGATACCTTGGTTCTCAAAAACCGAGGGAAATACTTATGCTACTTTGCCACATCACCCTTTCCTTTTCAAGGGAAAACCAACACATGCTCAAGAGGTAGCAAGAAGGATTTCTGGCGCCGTTGCCGGGGAGATCTACGTCCAAGTCAAGACATACCAAGTAACCATCACAAACTCTTATCCCTCGCATTACATTATTTTCCATTTGCCTCTCGTTTTCCTCTCCCCCACTTCACCTTTGCCGTTTTATTCGCCCTTCTTCCATTCATCTCTTTCCGCTTGCCTTTTGTGTGTTCGTTCTTAGTATGTTTTGTTGCCATCATGTCTGAAACTGGGGAGGTTATCGTTGAAAAGGATAATAGTAATGATGGGGGGAATGTTGATGCTTTTGATTATCCTCATGAAGAACCTACTATTTTACACACTAAAAAGTTTCGGATCGGTGGTGGTAATATTATTGGAAAAGGAGTTATTCAAGATCTCTTTACTTGCGCCGGTGCTTTGCCCACCATGAGCGGGTCTATTCTTCATAAAACTAGTAGTCTTGCGGATGCTATATCTTTGCTCGTGGTTGAACTTGAAAGACAATTCATCCACATGCATCCTTGCATAGAGAGGATTTTTCTAGAATTTTCTAATATTGAGCATTCTTCTGTTAAGCGAGCAGCTACCATCTTTTTAGCTCATGAGTTCAAATTTATAATAAAATAGGCCAATGAAATTTTTGCGCATTATAGGGTGGATGCCGGCCATCCTCCCGTAGAAGCAATTCTTTTCTATTAAGAAGACATAATGCGCTTACGATCTTTAGATCATGTTGCGTTTAATGAAAACCTTAGAAGAAAGGTCCCTACCGATGTTCTTGGTTGACAGGATTTCTGAACTTAATGATAATTTTGCTATCCAGAATGATGGGTTAGGTTTTTCCCTTGAACAAAGGCTCATGACTTTTTGCCAAAAGAATGCTTATAGTGATGAGTTGGTTGTGCAATATGAGGGGCCAAAGGAGGAACAAATACCTCCCGAGCTTGATCTTGGGGACTTTTGTCCCATTAAATTCAGCCCTTTTGATTACTTTTTCTTGCCACGGAGAAAACTTGCTGCTGAACATAGGGAGTATGAGATGAGTTTTCGCGATTTGCCTTACCATTATGATGGCAATACCTAGATCTATTCTTGTTTTTATGCCTAGCTAGGGGCGTTAAACGATAGCGCTTGTTGGGAGGCAACCCAATTTTATTTTTGTTCCTTACTTTTTGTTCCTGTTTAATAATAAATAAATCATCTATCCTCTGTTATGGTTGTGTTTTTATGTTTTAATTAGTGTTTGTGCCAAGTAAAGCCTTTAGGATCTTCTTGGATGATTGTTATTTGATCTTGCTGAAAAAAACAGAAAGTTTGCGCTCACGAGAATAATTTACATTTTTAACCAGAGAGCGATAAAATATCAATTCCAACTGCAGTAGATCAATATACAAATTATTTAGGACTTCCTAATTTCTCAGGATTTTTTGAGTTACAGAGGTATTCGAAACCTACATATTACTACAGACTGTTCTGTTTTTGACAAATTCTGTTTTTCGTGTGTTGTTTGCTTATTTTGATGAATATATGGCTAGTATTGGGGGGTATGAACCATAGAGAAGTTTGAATACAGTAGGTTTAACACCAATATAAATAAAGAATGAGTTCATTACAGTACATTAAAGTGGTGGTTGGTTTTCTTATACTAATGGAGCTCATGAGATTTTCTGTTGAGTTTTGTGCTGTGAAGTTTTCAAGTTTTTGGGTAAAGATTTGATGGATTTTGGAACAAGGAGTGGCAAGGGCCTAATCTTGGGGATGCCCAAGGCACCCCAAGGTAAAATTCAAGGACAACCAAAAGCCTAAGCTTGGGGATGCCCCAGAAGGCATCCCCTCTTTCGTCTTCTTCTATCGGTAACGTTACTTGAGGCTATATTTTTATTCACCACATGATATGTGTTTTGCTTGGAGCATCTTGTATGATTTGAGTCTTTGCTTTTTAGTTCACCACAATCATCCTTTTTGTACACACCTTTTGGGAGAGACACACATGAATCGGAATTTATTAGAATACTCTATGTGCTTCACTTATATCTTTTGAGCTAGATAATTTTGCTCTAGTGCTTCACTTATATCTTTTTAGAGCACGGTGGTGGTTTTATTTTATATAAATTATTGATCTCTCATGCTTCACTTATATTATTTTGAGAGTCTTTTAGAACAGCATGGCAATTTTCTTTGGCTATAAAATTAGTCCTAATATGATAGACATCCAAGATGGGTATAATAAAAACTTTCATATAGAGTGCATTAAATGTTATGAGAAGCTTGATACTTGATAGTTGTTTTGAGATATAAATATGGTAATATTAGAGTCATGCTAGTTGAGTAATTGTGGAATTGAGAAATACTTGTGTTGAAGTTGGCAAGTCCCGTAGCATGCACGTATGGTAAACGTTGTGTGACAAATTTGAAGCATGAGGTGTTCTTTGATTGCTTTCCTTATGAGTGGCGGTCGGGGACGAGCGATGGTCTTTTCCTACCAATCTATCCCCCTAGGATCATGTGCGTAGTGCTTGGTTTTGATGACTTGTAGATTTTTTCAATAAGAATGTGAGTTATTTATGAATAATGTTGAGTCCATGGATTATACGCACTCTCACCCTTCCATAATTGCTAGCCTCTTCGGTACCGTGCATTGCCCTTTCTCACCTCGAGAGTTGGTGCAAACTTCGCCGGTGCATCCAAACCCCGTGATATGATACACTCTATCACACATAAGCCTCTTTATATCTTCCTCAAAACAGCCACCATACCTACCTATTATGGCATTTCCATAGCCATTCCGAGATATATTGCCATGCAACTTTCCACCGTTCCGTTTATTATGACACGCTCCATCATTGTCATATTGCTTTGCATGATCATGTAGTTGACATGGTATTTGTGGCAAAGCCACCTTCATAATTCTTTGATACATGTCACTCTTGATTCATTGCATATCCCGGTACACCGTTGGAGGCATTCACATAGAGTCATATTTTGTTCTAAGTATCGAGTTGTAATTCTTGAGTTGTAAGTAAATAAAAGTGTGATGATTTTCGTTATTAGAGCACTGTCCCATGTGAGGAAAGTTATTCAAAAAAAAGAGAAAAAATGAGAGAAAAAGAGAGAAGGGACAATGTTACTATCCTTTTTCCACACTTGTGCTTCAAAATAGCACCATGATCTTCATGATAGAGAGTCTCTTATGTTGTCACTTTCATATACTAGTGGGAATTTTTCATTATAGAACTTGGCTTGTATATTCCAATAATGGGCTTCCTCAAAATGCCTTAGGTCTTCGTGAGCAAGCAAGTTGGATGCACACCCACTTAGTTTCTTTTTTGAGCTTTCATATATTTATAGCTCTAGTGCATCCGTTGCATGGCAATCCCTACTCCTTGCATTGACAACAATTGATGGGCATCTGCATAGCCCATTGACTAGCCGCGTCAATGTGAGATTTTCTCCCTTTTTGTCTTCTCACACAACCTCCATCATCATATTCTATTCCACCCATAGTGCTATGTCCATGGCTCGCGCTCATATATTGTGTGAAGTTGAAAGAGTTTGAAAAGTCTAAGTATGAAACAATTGCTTGGCTTGTCATCGAGGTTGTGCATGATGGGAGCATTTTGTGTGATGAAAATGAAGCATGGCCAAACTATATGATTTTGTAGGGATAAGATTTCTTTGGCTATGTTATTTTGATAAGACATAATTGCTTGGTTAGCATGCTTGAAGTATTATTATTTTTATGTCAATATTAAACTTCTGTCTAGAATCTTTTGGATCTAAACATTCATGCTGCAATAAAGATAATACATTGAAAATTATGTTAGGCAGCATTCCACATCAAAAGTTCTGTTTTTATCATTTACCTACTCGAGGACGAGCAGGAATGAAGGTTGGGGATGCTTGATACGTCTCCAACGTATCTATAATTTTTGATTGTTCCATGCTATTATATTATCTGTTTTGGATGTTTAATGGGATTTATTATGCACTTTTATATTATTTTTGGGACTAACCTATTAACAGAAGGCCCAGTGCAAATTGCTGTTTTTTTGCCTATTTCAAAACGAATATCAAACGGAATCCAAACGGAATGAAACCTTCGCGAGGATCTTTTTGGAACAAACGCAATCCAAGAGACTTGGAGTGGAGGTCAAGGAAGCAACAAGGCGGCCATGAGGTAGGGCGGCGCGCCCAGGGGGGCACGTGCGCCCCCACTCTCGTGGGCTCCTCGCAGCTCCACCGACCTACTTCTTTCGCCTATATATACTATTATACCCTGAAAACATCCACGAGAGCCATGAAACCACTTTTCCACCGCCGCAACCTTCTGTACGTGTTAGATCCCATCTGGGGACCTTTTCTGGCGATCTACGGAGGGGGATTCGATCATAGAGGGCTTCTACATCAGCACCATAACCTCTCCGATGATGTGTGAGTAGTTTACCACAGACCTTTGGGTCCATAGTTATTAGCTAGATGACTTCTTCTCTCTCTTTGGATCTCAATACAAAGTTCTCCTCGGTGTTCTTGGAGATCTATTCGCTGTAATTCTTTTTGCGGTGTGTTTGCCGAGATCCGATGAATTGTGGGTTTATGATTTAGATTTTCTATGAGCAATATTTGATTCTTTTCTAAATTCTTATATGCATGATTTGATATCTTTGCAAGTCTCTTTGAATTATCAGTTTGGTTTGGCCTACTAGATTGATCTTTCTTGCAATGGGAGAAGTGTTTAGCTTTGGTTTCAATCTTGCGGTGTCCTTTCCCAGTGATAGCAGGGGCAGCAAGGCACGTATTGTATTGTTGCCATCGAGGATAAAAAGATGGGGTTTATATCATATTGCTTGAGTTTATCCCTCTACATCATGTCATCTTGCCTAATGTGTTACTCTGTTCTTATGAACTTAATACTCTAGATGCATGCTGGATAGCAGTCGATGTGTGGAGTAATATTAGTAGATGCAGAATCGTTTCGGTCTACTTGACACGGACGTGATGCCTATGTTCATGATCATGCCTAGATATCATCATAACTATGCGCTTTTCTATCAACTGCTCAACAGTAATTTGTTCACCCACCATAATATATGCTATCTTGAGAGAAGCCACTAGTGAAATCTATGGCCCCTGGGTCTATTTTACATCATATAAGTTTCTAATCTACAATTCTAGTTCACTATTTATTTTGCAATCTTTACTTTTCAATATATACAACAAAAATACCAAAAATATTTATCTTATTATCTTTATCAGATCTCACTTTCGTAACTGACCGTGAAGGGATTCACAACCCCTTTATCACGTTGGTTGCGAGGTTCTTGTTTGTTTGTGCAGGTACTAGGCGACTTGCGTGTAGTCTCCTACTGGATTGATACCCTGGTTCTCAAAAACCGAGGGAAATACTTACGCTACTTTTCTGCATCACCCTTTCCTCTTCAAGGGAAAACCAACGCATGCTCAAGAGGTAGCATTTCACTCTTCTAATTCTAAACTTAGCCGACGCCCGGTGGGCGGAGTGGGGATTTGCCAATGGTCGGTTTCCTCAACTGCGGCCCACCTCACAGTGAAAACGTTATGACTGGAATAAAAATGCCATATACTCCCTCTGTTCCTCAATATAAGCCTTTTTAGATATTTCAAATGGAATACAACATACAAATGTATGTAGACATATTTTAGAGTGTAGATTCACTCATTTTGCTCTGTATGTAGTCACTTGCTGGAATCTCTAGAAAGGCTTATATTTGGGAACGGAGGGAGTACTATACTAATAAAACATTAAGGCCACGAGGCGATGCATTGATGATTACAAGAGGCAAGAAGAAGAGATGCATCCATCGATGATGTCCACCTCCTCGACTCAGGGCACCGGCCCGCCGAACGGCGGCTAAGTAGCAGCGGATTTCGTGGCCAGGTCGACGTGCTTCTAAACAATGGTGTCCAAAGATTCTAGCTGCTAGAAGAAGGCCAACGTCTTTCTGTCCTCGATGGCCTTGTAGTGGCCTATGTAGACGATTTCCTCGTAGACGTGGATGTGCAGGTCGACGGTTTCTTGCATGGCGAGGCACTGCGCGGCGAGCGCGGCCTCGAGGTGCACATTCTTTGTCGCGACCTCCGGCACCTGCAGGGCCACCAGGGCTTGAAAGAGTTCGTCACCATGGAGGTCGATGAGGGTGGTAGGCAATTAGGAGTCTGGGCATGCGGGCTGGAGCAGTACAGCAAGGTCGTCCGCGCGCTTCTTGACGGCGGTGAACTTGCGGGTGGAGTGGACCATCATGTCGTGCATGCGAGAGGCAAAGCCGGCGTCGATAGGGCTACGACGCTGGCGATCGCCAACACCATATGGAAACGCTACGCGGTGCTGGGCCGCAGGCCGACGTCTTGGATGATTTGGCACAGCCGACTGCCGCTCGTGTCCATCGCCTCCATAGGTGCTTGTGGCTTCTGGTCACTTGGTCTTTGATTGGAGTGAGCAGTGTTGCACAGAGACTAGGAGTAGATGGATTGGCGTGGTGGGGCGCCTTTATATGAGAGTCCAAACTCTGTTGCATTCACATCGTGCTGTCTCTATTCTGCTTCTCCAATTAATTCCCTCTGCATGCTAATTGAGGATGCATCATTGACCGTTCAATGTCTCGGGAACCGCTACCCTCTCCCTCCTTGGCATTCAAGCCGTATCAATGTAAATGCGTGTCAGGAGACGTTCCCGTCGACGATGAGGTGCCTATGGTGACTTTGTAAATTTCAAGATGATATGCTGGCTCAGTCTTTCGGAGGTGCTCATAGGGCTAGGGTGTGCATGTGTGCATTCATAGGGGTGAGTGTATGCGCATGTATATGAGCGCTTGCGTCTGTACTATGTTAAAAAACATAAATGCGTGTCAAAAAGAGACTAGTCAGTACTAGTATACTCAATATTGTGCACCGCGACCAAGGCAGAGGGGAAAACGAGAGAACTACATATTTATTTACGGTGTAGATTCACTCACCAAGGCTATATGCGTGCTCCAAGGCACCGCACCACACCCCACCCCTACACAAAGACTGCCACGCGAGCGTTCGCAACTGCCATGTTCAGCTTGCGCTTCGCCCTTCGCCTCTTCGAGAAGACGAACAATGATGTTACCATTACTTCTACAGTATCGAATCCACTGCTGCATGTCCGTCCACCGCGTGCGGGAGGGATATCTTGTTGTAGTATAAGCAAAAGCATGTCCTCGTCTGCGAGCCACCATGCGCATGGGCGAGGGAGAATGCGTGTAGTAGTAAAATCAAGCTTCTCCTTGTTGTACGAGTTGACGAGACACATCATAGCACTGGCCGTACATGCTTGCCTCTAAACTTGGCTGAAAGACCCGTAGTGTACAATATATTTGCTGCAACCTCTAACATTTATCCCACCACAAATTAAAATATATATTCCTGTCTTGACCAGATGAGCGCGCAAACTACAATCACCAGGATGACAGGTAGGGCCAGAAGATTATTTTAATCAACAAAAATGCTTCGAGACGGCCTCATAGCATGGAGCCGACCCCAACGATTTAAGCTTACAGGCACGGTACACGCTATCCTAGACTACTCTACACATGAAACTGCCACACGAGCGTCCGGGCTGTGCTTGGCTCTTCGCCTCTTCGGGAAGTCGAGCAATGATGGAGTACTACTGCAGTGGAGGAGTACTACAGTATGCTTCTGGCCATCTAACACCAAATGAACTGCTGCATGTCCACCGCGTGCGGGGGGGGGGGGGGGGGGGGGGGCGTGTAGCGAAAGCTTCTCCTAGTCCTGCCAGCCACCATGCTCATGGGCGAGGGAGGGACGCAGCTTTATTGACTTACTGCTCCTGCCTTTGCGTGTATGACAGGTGGGCCCAACAGGTGGGTGGCCCACCTGTCATACAGCCAAAGGAAGGTGCAGTTAAGGCACCGGAGCTCAGTCCGCGAGGGAGAGAGCGTTGTAGTAATCAAACTTCTCGTTGTGGTACCGATATGGAAACCTTTTCCCGATGCCTCGGGATTCCTCGCCTGCGCCTGCTTCTCTAGCACCAAAGAGGAAACTACTACACTGCGCCCGCTGGCGCCCACATGGCCTTGGTCGTCACGGCTCGCGTCATGTGAACCTCGTGAGGTGCCCCCTTCATAGATATCTCTGCTCCTCAGGAGCCAGCCTAGCGAGGCCGCCCCCAGGGAGGTCTTGGTGTCGTCTGCCTCGCGAGGCCTGGCCCCTCACGAGGCTCTTGATTTGTTGCTGCTGAAGCTGGGCCGTACTGGGCCGTTGGTGGAGCCACGCCACGGGCCGCAGGCAGGCAAGTCTAGGTACCCCCATTCCCAAGACACCGACAGTAGCCCCCGGACCCAAGGCGTGCTCGGACTTGGCTTCGAGGTGAAGCCAAAGGGCAAGTGCGGAGCGCTGCGGGCCCCAACCACCTGCGGCCTTGGTTGACGCGTGGCAATTGACGGGACGTGGGCGCCTTCGCTTCCCCACGCTGCCTCGGCAACCACTCTCGACTTGACGAGACCCTAATACATGCAGAAGAAAAACCATCATTGCGTGTGATTGTGGAGGCCGGCGATTGGCCTTCTTCTGGCTATAAATGAGGAGAGGGGCGAAGCCCCCATTGCTCATCTCCTCCTTCTCGCTGCACGCTCCTTCTTCTTCCTCCTTGCTCCGCCATCTTGCCGCAATCCCTATGGTGCCGATCAGGAGATTTTCCGCCACTAAGAAAGGAAAAACCCCCCGCGAGGAACGGGGGCCACTTCCACCGAGGAAGAGGTTCGGCTGCCACCGCGGTGCCGGCGTGAGGCTGGAGGTGACAAGGCCTTGGTATGAGCGGCCTCCGCCAGGTAATTCGCTGCCCTTGTACACCCAAGCGCAAGGCTCTGGAGGAGGAGGCGGCGCCTTGCGCCGCTCGCGTCACGGCCGTGGCGGCCAGGCTGCGGTTGCATGGGCCGCCGACCCACGAACCCACGCCGAGGGCTCCTCGCGGGAGTTCATGGTATGGGCGGCGATGCCACCGCATACATGGATCAAGTTTCTGTGGTTCTTCGCCGAAGAGTGCCACAGAGAGGGCCGCTCGAGCTGTGGCTGCAGCACGCTGAGTGCAGCACCCAGGCCACGGGGGCGGAGGTCGAGGTCACCTCCCCGGGCAAGATCTTCATGACGCGAGGACGGGGCGAGGTCGCCCACGCTAGCCACGCAGTGGGGGCCCTCGCTATGCACTCCGAGTACGACGGTGCCTCGACGCTGTTCTTCAAGGTCTTCGACGAGGTGGGCTGCCGCCTAGAGTGCTGCCCTGGTGGCGGCCGCCGGGATGGTGCAGCGGCGGGCATTGAGCCCGCCCTTGGTCCTGCCGACAGCTCCTCCAGCAGCAGCGGCGGCTACTGGGAGTCCAGCGACTCTCCTGAGCTTGACGAGACTCCGGAGACAACGATGACAGCTACGTGCCCCCGAGCTCCCACCGCGCCCGAAGCGCGGCAACGACATCTGTTTGCCGTCGTCGATGATCTGGATGGGGTTGGCGCCCGCGCGCAGGGGCCCACTATTGATGATGGCGTCATCGACGACGTCTGTAGATATGACTCCTGGAAGCCCTCTTCTTTTGTTCCCTGCGAGGAATCGAGATGAATCTCGTGGGGGCGTGTAAATAATTTGTAGCGCTTTTGCGTCAATATTATTCTCATTATGAAGTTCGTGTTTACGCGTTTTGCTTCGGCTTTGTCCCCCCTTTCCATCATCGCGATAGCTTAGCGCTCTACGCCGACAGGTCCTAGTCCCCAGTAGGTGAGCGGCCCGAGGTCCGGTAAGAGCTCCTGAGGCGTAATGCTCAAGAGGTCCCCTTTAGTGTGCAAGCAACTCCCTAAAGGCAGAAAAGGAAGGCGGCATCGCCGGAGCAAGGCTGACTAGAATGCGTGACTTATCTTAGTGATCCTGGGTCAATTCCTTGTGCCACGCCCGGTTTGCGCGTCTGCGACGGTGGTACGACTAGGTTAGGCCCGCGCCAGCCTCCTCCCCCCTTTCATGCTTCTCTAAGTGTTCGGCGTCCTCGGGTCCTGACCCTCGAGCAGGTCTCAGCCGCCGCTGGTATGCCAGGTCGCGATGTCGTGGTCAAGGCTAGGGGGTGAGGGCTGGAGAGTCAGTAAGAGCTCCTGAGGCGCGATGCTCAGTAGCCCCCCTTTAATGCGCAAGCGAATTGCGTGAGAGAAGGAAGGAGCTGATGGGGCCACCAGTAGTTAGGCTCTAGAGATTCCCGCAGGTTAGTTCGAGAGGGAAATATAGCTAGTAATTGCGTTTGCTATCCGGCCGCTGATCATTCTGCAGAAAATGAAGGCACTGATGATCTGGTGAGGTGACGTGCGCGGGGCGGGCCGCGAGCCAGAGCTCAATCTCTCAGGTTTATCAGCGTTGCAGGGACGGACATGAGAACAAGCGCTATGCCAGCATGTGGAGTCCTCTTCGCGGGATGAGCAGGAGGTCGGTCAGCAGCGCGGGATGCCGCGAAGTGTAAATCAAGCAGGTATAAAATCATAAGGTGACCCATAGGAGGAGGCGGCTAGTTTAGATAGATGCCAGAACGATACATGCCACAGGGACGGACCCGTGCGGCCTGGGGATGATACAGCCTGAGGGACGCCCCCAACAGAGTAAGCTAAAGATGCAAAAGGATACACACTGCAGGGACATGCCCGTGCGACTTGGGAATGATACAGCCCGTGGGGTGCTCCCAGCTGAGTAAACCAGAAAATATCACATGGCATCGTTGTTGAAGAGGTGTTGGAGTAGCCGAAGATGCATGCTGAAGAAGTCGTTCCTCACGAGCCACCAGGCTCCTGAACCTCAGGAGGCTCTAGGGGCTCGGGAGGCTCGCAAAGGGCCGTTGCCATCTCCGCCAGGACCGCCTGGTGCCTGGCTTCCTGGGACGCCAGGATGCTCTGCAGGTGGCGCTGGAAGGTGACAGCCGCATTCGGCAAGCCGAAGGCATGCAAACGTAGATGTGAGGTGGACCCTCGCACCGGCCGAAGCGCGATGGCCAGAAGCGCCCTTGAGATGCGGCCCTGTTGAGCCCTGGAATGTCGACGCAGACGCGCAGCTCATCGTCCACGCCAGGACAAGGAGCTGCGCCAGGTGGTGGGCGGTGGTCGTCGCGCATGGCTCTCGCCTCTTGAAACTCCTTGGTGGTCTTGGTGATGAACTCCTGAGCACCAGGCACCTCGTGCCTTGTGCCCTGATGAAGGAAGCGTGCGGCAAAGCATGCCTCCATGTAGTGCCCGAGCGCCTCCCTCGTGTCGTTGGCTAGGTCTGAGGCTCTACAGAAGAGAGCCCCCGAGCCCAGCCCGAGGAGGGCGTCAGGCACACCTTCCTATGTGAGGGAGGGAGGCGCCCCGTCTGCGGGCGCAGGTCCTGAGGAGGTGCCGCTGGAGACGCTGTTCTCCCGAGGCCCTTGGTGGAGCAGCCACTTTTTCTTCTTGGGGATGGCCTCAGGAGGGTAGATGGTGCCTTCGTTTTCTGGGTCTTCGACCGCCGCAGCTTGGTAGGCACGCTCGAGAGAGCACACCGCGTCCTTTTCTTCGCAGGCGACCGTGATGACGCCGCAACTCCCTGGCATCTTGAGGATGTTGTAACCATGATGAGTCACTGCCATGAACTTGGCTAGGGCCGGATACCCGAGGATGGCGTTGTAGGGAAAGCGAATGTGGGCGACGTCGAAGTCGATGAGCTCAATGCGGTAGTTGTTGCGCTTGCCTAAGGTGACAGGGAGGCGGGTCTGCTCTATCGGGGTGGTGGAGCCGTCGGTCACTCCTGAGAAGGGCTTGGTCGGCTACAACTAATTGTATGGCACTTGGAGGCGGTCGACTATGTCGATGGAGAGAACACTGAGTCCTGCGCCACCATCGATGAGGGTCTTGGTGACAAGGACATTGCTGATGATGGGCGAGCAAAGCATTGGGAGGGCGCCGACAGTTGCCGCGCACTTGAGTTGGTCGGACGAGCTGAAGGTAATGGTGCACTTGGACCATCTCAGTGGGCGCGTGGCCTCGAGCCTGGGGAGGGCCGCGTTCACCTCACGAGCGAACTACTTAAAGATGCGTTGGGAGACTGGGGCCTGAGCGCCACCCAAGATGCAAGCGATGGCGCGTGGCTCCTGGAAGCCCCCAGCACCCTCGTCCTGGTGATGATCGTCGTTTCTTCGTGGCGGCGGTGGCAGCGGAGAGAGGCCAGCCTTGCCCTGAGGACGGTTCTCACGAGGCTGGTCCCTCCAGGCGCCCTCACGAGGTTGGTCCTGCCAGCGGTCCTCATGAGGCTGGTCGCACCACTCATGGCGAGGGACTCGGTCGTCCCAGCGTCCTCCGCTTCGTCCTCCTCCTCGGTCGTAGCCTCGGTCGTTGCGCTTGGAGCGTCGACCGAAGCGCCCATCACGGATGGCCCTGAGCTCCTGACAGTCATTGGTGTTGTGGCCGTGTACGTTGTGGAAGGCGCAGAACGGACGACTGCCCTTGGACGACTCCGGGTGGTCGCAGCCGCGCTTGATCTCTGGCTCAGCCACAAGCACGGCCGCTCCCTTGCGCTTCACATCCTTGGCTTTGGCCTTCTTGTCTTCTGGGTCGGTAGCAGGGAGCTGAAGGAGGGAGAGGTGCCCCTCCTCAGCTCTTGCGCACTTGGTTGCCATGTTGAACATCTCCAGATCCGTGCATAGGTCCTCGCGGATGGCGAGCTCCTCCTTCATCTTGACGTCGTGGACGCCATCGGAGAACACGGAGATGATGGCCTCGTCCGTCACCTTGGGGATCTTGAGGTGAAAGCTGTTGAAGCGCTGGATGCACTTCTGTAGGGTCTCTCCTGGCTGCTGCTTGATGCGCCGCAGGTCACCCGCGGCTGGCGGGCGGTCACGAGTGCCCTGGAAGTTGGCGATGAAACGCTCGTGCATCTCGCCCCAGGAGGAGATCGATCCCGCGGGCAAGTTCAGGAGCCACGAGTGCACGCCATCTTTAAGGGCCATGGGGAACCAGTTCGCCATGACTTTCTCGTCGCCGTTGGCCGCATCGATGCTCAGCTCGTAGAGTTGCAGGAAGTCAGCAGGGTCGGGGGTGTTGTCGTAGCGTGGAGGCAGGTCGGGCTTGAACTTCCTGGGCCAGTCGACGCTACACAGCTTAGGAGTGAAGGCACGGCAACCTGCAGTAGTCACTGGAGCCCTTCGCGGGGGCGGAGCTTGGTCTAGGTATCCACGCGCCGCCACTGCAGGCGGCGCACGGTCTTGACATGGTGCTGCAGGGAGCACAGGAGCATCTTCTTGCGGCCGAGGGACCTCCTGGCAGCTTCCTTCTTCACGCGCGGGCGCCCTGCGTAGTGGGTCACACCGTGGGGCCGCGCGTCTTGGTGCGATGGCAACGTCTTGACGCGGACGTGGTGGAGGCGCTCCGTGGGCCATGTCGCCCGCAGCGGGAGGTGGATGAGGTAGCGAAAGGGACGGTGCAGGAGAGCCCCCAACGACACTGACGAGTGCTACCTCTTGAGCACTGCGTTGGTTTTCCCTTGAAGAGGAAAGGGTGATGCAGCAAAGTAGCGTAAGTATTTCCCTCAGTTTTTGAGAACCAAGGTATCAATCCAGTAGGAGACTACACGCAAGTCCCTCGTACCTGCACAAACAAACAAGAACCTTGCAACCAACGCGATAAAGGGGTTGTCAATCCTTTCACGGTCACTTACGAAAGTGAGATCTGATAGAGATAATAAGATAAATATTTTTGGTATTTTTGTTGTATAGATTGGAAAATAAAGATTGCAATGTAAAATAGATTGGAAACTTATATGATAAAAGATAGACCCGGGGGCGATAGGTTTCACTAGTGGCTTCTCTCAAGATAGCATAAGTATTATGGTGGGTGAACGAATAACTGTCGAGCAATTGATAGAAAAGTGCATAATTATGAGAATATCTAGGCATGATCATGTATATAGGCATGACGTTCGCGACAAGTAGACCGAAACGATTCTGCATCTACTACTATTACTCCACACATCGACCGCTATCCAGCATGCATCTAGAGTATTAAGTTCATAAGAACAGAGTAACACATTAGGCAAGATAACATGATGTAGAGAGATAAACTCAAGCAATATGATATAAACCCCATCTTTTTATCCTCGATGGCAACAATACAATACGTTCCCTGCTGCCCCTGCTGTCACTGGGAAAGGACAACACAAGATTGAACCCAAAGCTAAGCACTTCTCCCATTGCAGGAAAGATCAATCTAGTAGGCCAAACCAAACTGATAACTCGAAGAGACTTGCAAAGAAATTAAATCATGCATAAAAGAATTTAGAGAAGAATCAAATATTGTTCATAGATAATCTTGATCATAAACACACAATTCATCGGATCTCGACAAACACACCGCAAACAGAGTTACATCGAATAGATCTCCAAGAGAATCGAGGAGAACTTTGTATTGAGATCCAAAGAGAGAGAAGAAGCCATCTAGCTAATAACTATGGACCCGAAGGTTTGAAGTAAACTACTCACACATCATCGGAGAGACTATGGTGTTGATGCAGAAGCTGTAGCAACTAGACCTCAAACGGTCCAATCTCTGTGCTCCGGTGTCATCCCTGGATCAGTAATGCTGACACGACACAGTACTTGAAGGATTTATAACAGAGTAGCAATCACACACTTATTACATCGAGTGTCTTAATAGAGAACTTATTACAATAAATATGGCTTAAGGCCATCTAATAACAATAATAGCGGAAGGCTTGGAAGAGAAGTGAGTCCATCAACTCCAACGGCATCACTGAGTATAGAACCACGACCTAAAACTCCTTAATCGTCATCTGAAAAGTCTGCAACATTAACGTTGCAGCCCGAAAACGGGTGAGCACATGGAATATGCTGGCAAGGTAACACATAGAGAATAATGGAAATAAACAGCTATACTACATGCATATTTGGCTGGTGGAAAGCTCTATGATTACAGTTTTGCGTAAAGCCAATTTTTCCCTACTGCAAAGGAATAAATTTATTTAACTATTATGGTGGTTGTTAAACATTAAGAATGGTTGACAACATTCTCAATCCCAATTAAGTATCATCATTAAACAAACCCATCAATTAAATTTTATAGTAACATGTTGAGATTCAGATGATAATCCAGGTACTAGATACTCAAGATGTCCATAACCGGGGACACGGCTAACCATGATTAGTTTATACACTCTGCAGAGGTTTGCGCACTTTTCCCCACAAGACTTGATCGCTTCTGGTTGGTTTCTCGCACTACACAGTGTTTGAGAAACGGATGACCGAGACATAGTTTTTCAGAAGCACTAGCACCTTACGATGGGTAGACCGTACCACCTACATCCCCTACATCTGCTAGTCTACCACTGTAAGAGTTCGCACGACTTAGTCAACTATGCTAGAGCCCATAATAGCTTGTGGCTGCACACGGAAGTTTCTAGCATGAATATTCTCATGATCCCTTTGAGCCTGGGTGGCGGTCCAAAAGAATACAGGCAATCCTGGAATACCTAGGTGCCTCAATCCACCCAGATGTGTATTTAAGTTGCCACCTTAGATAAACCATTGATTTAAAACCTCACATCTGTCATGGATATCACTCACCCAATCCACGTCTACTAGCATAACATAGCAATAATGAGCAAACGTAGAAGTAACTCCCAAAGGTTTGATAATTAGACAGGTAATAGGTACTACCTCAACTACTTCCCAAACCCACAATTTAATTAGATCCTAATCATGCAATGTGTAAGGATTGATTTAATGCAATAAAACTGGGTAGTAGGAGGTATGATCAAAGTGTTACTTGCCTTGCTGATGATCCGGGAAACCTAGCAATTCGAAGTAACAAGCGGCGCACTCCGGGTACTCTATCGCAAACAAACAAGCACACAATAAGTACTCAACTAATGCACATGTAAAACTCAAATAAGAGATCTAACCAGAAGGTTCAACTTAAGAACTCCGGTTGGCAAAAATAATCAAATCGAACGAAGCAACGAAAAACAAACGTCAAAAGAAACAGGCTTCATTTTCTATTCTGGATCTAAGGCAATTTTTATAGAAGCAAAAACTTGTTTAAGATGGTTAAACGGAAAGAGGGTTTCGAGACGAAACTCCAGGCGCTTGAATCGCCTGATTCCGATAAACGAGCGAAAAGTTAAACTAAAATGAAAATCGGATCAGAAATCGCGATCAGAAAATCGTGGATTTAATCCGAAAAAAAGAAAAACGATGAACAGTTTAACGAACGAACGTTTGTTAACTGGATCTAAACGACAAACACGTTCGTTAAAACGAACGAACGAGCGAACGCTCGCTAATTAACTAAACCAGAAAAAAAAACCGATCTAAAAAAACGAAACAACAAAAAAAACCGATGAAAACCAAACGGTTTTTCCAGGAAAACTGGCGGCGGAATCGAGGTAAACCTCGGGCGGCGGGACGACGGCGGCGGCTCCGGCGAGGCGGCGGCGTCGGCGGGGCGGGGTCCGGCGGGGCGGCGGCGGGCGGCAGCGGGGTCCGGCGGGGCGGCGGGCGGCTAGTTTTCGGCCCGGGGTGGGCTAGCGGCTTATAAAGGCTGGGTCCGGGGAGTCTGGGCCTAGCACGGCCCGTAGGTCGGTTCAGACGTTTTTTTTAAAAACTTACGCTCGGCAAAAAAGGACTACTAAACGGACTCCAAAAATCCCGAAATAAATTTTCCCCGGCTTCTAAAATCAAGCCGCACAGGATGAACATTTATTTGGGGCCTAAATGCAATTTTGAAAAACGCGCATTTTTCCTAAATTCAAATAAAATAGCAAATAAAACCAAATAAAATCTTATTTGATTTTTTATTAAATCCTCAATATTTCTTTATTTTGGGGAAAATCATTTTATTCCCTCTCTCATATTTTTGTAATAGAAATTATTGAAGATAAAATAAATAAAATCAAATGATCCTATTTTCAAAATTTGAGACAACTCAAATATGAAAATAACGAAATCCCCAACTCTCTTCGAGGGTCCTTGAGTTGCGAAAAATTTCTAGGATCAACCAAAATGCAATAAATATGATATGCAATGATGATCTAGTGTATAACATTCCAAGTTGAAAATTTGGGATGTTACAAACCTACCCCCCTTAAGATGAATCTCGCCCTCGAGATTCAGGTTGGATAGAAAATAGGTGAGGGTGGTCCTTCAGCAAATCTTCCTCTCATTCCCAGGTGGCTTCATCCTCCGTGTGGTGGCTCCACTGAACCTTGCAAAACTTGATAACCTTGCTGCGGGTGACTCGACTGGCATACTCTAGAATCTTAACTGGTTTCTCCTCATAGGTCAAATCACTATCCAACTGAATTGCTTCTAGTGGTACCGTATCCCTCAGCGGTATGTCGGCTATCTCTGCGTGGCACTTCTTCAACTGGGATACATGGAACACGTCGTGAACTCCTGACAGTCCTTCGGGTAATTCCAACTTGTAGGCTACTTCTCCCATACGTTCCAGCACTTTGTGTGGGCCTATAAAATGTGGCGCTAGTTTTCCCTTAACTCCAAAGCGCTTAACTCCTCGAAGTGGAGATACTCGAAGATAAACTCGGTCTCCGACTTCGTAAACTGTCTCCTTGCATTTAGAATCTGCATAACTCTTTTGCCTGGATTGAGCTACCTTCAGCCTATCGCGAATTAATTTCACTTTCTGTTCAGACTCCTTTATCAGATCCGGTCCAAACAACTGGCGATCTCCAACTTCATCCCATGACAATGGGGTCCTGCACCTCCTTCTGTATAAGGCTTCGAAAGGGGCCATCTTCAAACTGGATTGATAGCTGTTGTTGTAAGAGAACTCTGCATATGGCAAATTCTCATCCCAACTAGATCCGTAATCTAGCGCACAAGCTCTTAGCATATCCTCCAAGATCTGGTTGACTCTCTTAGTCTGTCCATCTGTCTGCGGGTGGAAAGCTGTGCTAAACTCTAGTCTGGTTCCCAAAGTCTCATGCAACTAATCCCAGAACTTTGAAGTAAACTGGGTTCCTCTATCTGATACAATGCTCCTTGGAACTCCATGCAGACATACGATCCTGGTCATGTATATCTTTGCCAACTTTGCACTGGAATAGGTAGTCTTCACTGGAATGAAATGAGCTACCTTTGTCAAACGATCGACTGCAACCCATATCGAGTATAGCTTGAACGTGTTTTGGGCAATCCTGTAATAAAATCCATGCCTAGATTATCCCACTTCCATTCGGGTATCGACAATGGTTGTAGCAATCCTGCTGGCTTCTGATGCTCTGCCTTCACTCTCTGACATACATCACAAACTGCTACATATTCCGCAATATCCTTCTTCATTCCGGTCCACCAGAAAATATCCTTCAAATCCAAATACATCTTGGTATTTCCTGGGTGAATCAAGTATGGTGAATCATGGGCCTCTTGCAGAATTAGCTTCCTGATCTCCGAATCATTTGGCACATAAACACGGTCTTCAAACCATATGGTATCGTGCTCATCCTCACGAAATCCCTTAGCTTTTCCTTTGCTAATTTTCTCCTTAATAGAAGCAATCTCCTTGTCAGTCCTTTGGGCTTCTCTGATTTTATCCATCAATGTAGACTGAATCTCCAATGCTGCAACATAGCCTCTTGGAACTATTTCCAAACATAACTCTCGAAGATTTTCGGCTAACTCCCTTGGTAATTCTCCCGTCATTAAGGTGTTGACATGGCTCTTACGGCTTAATGCGTCAGCTACCATGTTAGCCTTTCCGGGGTGATAATGCAATTTCATATCATAATCCTTGATGAGCTCCAACCATCTCCTTTGTCTGAGGTTCAACTCCTTCTGTGTGAAAATATACTTCAAACTCTTGTGATCCGTGTACACTTCGCAATGGTTTCCAATCAGAAAATGTCTCCAAGTTTTCAGTGCATGCACTACGGCTGCTAACTCCAAATCATGCGTAGCATAATTCAACTCATGAGGCTTAAGCTGTCATGAGGCATATGAAACAACTCTGCCTTCCTGCATAATCACTGCTCCATGTCCTCATCGTGAAGCGTCGCAATCACCTCATAATCCTTGGTCTGGTCCGGTAAAATCAACACGGGTGAGGTAACCAAACGTTTCTTCAACTCCTGAAAACTAGCCTCACATTCCTCCGTCCATATGAACTTGGTATGCTTCTTCAACAACTCAGTCATAGGCTTCGCAATCTTTGAGAAATTCTCAATAAACCTCCGGTAGTATCCTGCGAGTCCAAGAAAACTCTGGATCTCTCCCACGGTGGTTGGTGCTTCCCACTTGGTCACGGTATCAACTTTAGTGGGATCTACTGCTATACCTTCTCTGGATATAACGTGTCTGAGAAATCCAACTTCCTTCAACCAAAACTCACATTTGCTAAATTTGGCATATAATTGATGTTCTCTGAGCTTTCCAAGAACCAAACGCAAATGCTCCTTATGCTCCTCTTCATTCTTCGAGTAAACCAGGATATCATCAGTGAACACTATGATGAACTTATCCAAGAACTCCATAAACACTTTGTTCATCATGTTCATAAAATATGCAGGTGCGTTAGTCAGACCAAATGACATAACGGTATACTCGTACAGCCCATACCTGGTGGTAAAAGCCGTCTTAGGTATATCCTGTTCTCGAATCTTCAACTGGTGGTATCTTGATCGCAGATCGATCTTGGAAAATACCTTAGCTCCTTGCAATCGATCAAATAGATCATTGATCATCGGTAGTGGGTACTTGTTCTTGATGGTTACTTCATTCAATCCTCGATAATCGACAACCATCCTTAATGATCCATCCTTCTTCTCCACTAGAAGTACTGGCGATCCCCAAGGCGATGAACTTGGGTGAATATATCCTTTATCCAGTAACTCCTTAATCTGCTTCTTAATTTCCACCAAATCCTTTGCAGGCATCCTATATGGTCTCTTTGATATTGGCCCCGTGCCTGGCAAAAGCTCAATCAAAAACTCAATATCTCTATCCGGTGGCATGCCTAGCAACTCTTCTGGAAATACTTCGGGGAAATCCTTCACTACTGGTACTTCCTCCTGCACAACTCCGGTTAAACAATTTACTTGAGTCCTCTTTGGCACATGTTGGGATACATACTTGATCCTTCTGCCTTCTAGGGTGGTAAGTAAAATTGACTTACTGGCACATTCAATATTCCCTTCATACTTTGACAACCAATCCATGCCTAATATCACATCCAATCCTTGGGATTCTAACACTATTAGATCTGAGGGAAAAAGATAGTTACCAATCCTTAATGGTAACTGATCACACCATAGACTAGCCATATATTCTGCTCCAGGCGAGGTTACTAACATGGGTGACCTAAGGGCTTGGGTTGGCAGTTTATACTTATCCACAAATCCCCTTGATATGTATGAATGCGATGCACCAGTATCGAAAAGAACGAGTGCAGTAAATGACTTAACCAAAAACTTACCGATTACAGCATCCGGCTGCTCTTCAACCTCTTCCACGTTAACGTGGTTCACCTGTCCTCTGTTGAAAGGGTTCGGCTTCCTCCCAGAGCTTCCATTGCCATTTCCATTTTGGGATTCAGGACATTCATTGGCATAATGTCCGGTCTTCTGGCATTTAAAGCAAGTGACTTGGCTCAGGTCTCTCTTGGCTGGGGTTGATGGGTTGGTGCGGTTCTGGCTGTTGCTTCCTCCATTCCCATTACCATTCTTGGGGCCATTGTGATTGTGCGAGCTACCTCCTCCATGGGTATGCTGAAAATGTCCTCCCAGCCTAGGGGTAAATCGTGGCTTCTGTTGAGCTCCTGAATTGTACTTTCCTTGTGCATACTTCCTCTTGCGATTCTCAATTTGCTGCTGCTTCCCTTCAATCATAAGAGCACGATCTACCAACTCCTGGTAGTTGTTGAAGGTTGCTACCATCAACTGCATGCTCAACTCATCATTCAGTCCTTCCAGAAACTTCTCCTGCTTAGCTGCATCCGTAGCAACGTCATCTGGGGCATAACGTGCTAGCTTACTAAAGTCTTCCACATACTGGCCAACTATCCGTCCTCCTTGGCACAAGTTGCGAAACTCTCGCTTCTTCATGGCCATAGCTCCTGTTGAAACATGGGCAGTGCGAAAAGCCTGCTGAAACTGGTCCCATGTGATAGTATCGACAGGGAAAGTGGCTGTGAAATTCTCCCACCATGATGCTGCGGGTCCTTCAAGCTGATGTGCGGCAAACTTCACCTTCTCCGCATCAGTGCATCCTGCTGTGGTCAACTCTCTAGCTGTCTTGCGGAGCCAATCATCTGCTACTATCGGCTCGGTGCTACTGGAAAACACCGGCGGATTCAGCCTAAGAAAACGGGCTAAGTGATCAACAGGTGGTGGTGGTGGTGGGTTGTTGTTGTTGTTGTTCCCCTGGTTCTGATTCTGGACTAGTAACTGCATCAATGTGTTCTGCTGCTGGATCAACTGAGTGAGCTCCGGTGGGAAGGTAAATCCGGGGTCACGTCTCGGAGGCATCTGAGGGTTTAGAAAAGATGAGATTTAAGAATAGAGGGGGTCTAAAGAGAAAACACTACCCATATGCACATGATGCAAAAGCAAACAATTCACTTCATTCAATCAATCAAACAAGGGCATACAATCGATCTAACTATCGCAAAAGTGCTCGGACTACTATATTTACATGGTGGGCTACTACTACTGTTGGGGTGGTCTACTAGAAATATTCTTCGGTTGCAGACTCCATGATATCTGCTCCAGCTTCATCAACATAGTCATCATCGCTATCATCTGGATCCGAGTCGGTGTCATCGATGATGATGTAGTCTTCTGGGCGAATCTCCTTGGGTTCTTCGTCTTCATCTACTGGCGTAGGGCCTCCTATAAATATTCCAATCTTCTTGATCTAATCGTCGTTCTTCCCCACTAATACTTCGATTTCCTCTTCATAATCTTCACGTGTAGCCTTGAGTTCTTCCTCCAGTTCCTTGATTCTTGTCCTTGCCTTCTTCAGGTCTATCATGTCGGCGCACTTCTGGTTCTCCTGACGTCGAATGTGCTGGTTTAACTCTTGGATAAAAGCTGCAATTGATCTATCCTTTCTGGTGCTGATCATCTCCCAGTGCTCATCTCGGCGCCCACAAATCTGGTAGATAGTATCCTTGAGATCATTTCGGTAGACTTCTCCGATGCGTCCCATGGTGATGTGAGCTGCCATGCTCTTTCCTAGACTCCAAGTTGGTGCGTCAAAAGAAAACTCTATGGGCTCAGTGACTGGCATGAACGTCCTTCCTGGAACTTGAACTTGAATCATCCAGTGTTCTTCTTCAGGTAAAGTGGCGTTGTAGGTTCCGGTGAAGCTTGGTACTCCTATGTTAAGGTATCTAGTAACTTCCTTTAAGTGACGTCCAAAGGGTGTATCTTCATCCGGTTGAGTGAACTTGTTCCTTGCATCTGCCATCCTAAAAGAGTAGAAAAGATGAGAGGTCAGAAGAGAAGAGAGTGAGTAGTGATCTAGGTCTTTAGCTTAGTGGTCGTGTCCTACAGTCAGCGTGTGCTCTGATATCATCTTGTAGTGACCAGACCTCAAATGGTCCAATCTCTGTGCTCCGGTGTCATCCCTGGATCAGTAATGCTGACACCACACAGTACTTGAAGGATTTATAACAGAGTAGCAATCAAACACTTATTACATCGAGTGTCTCAATAGAGAACTTATTACAATAAATATGGCTTAAGGCCATCTAATAACGATAACAGCAGAAGGCTTGGAAGATAAGTGAGTCCATCAACTCCAACGGCATCACTGAGTATAGAACCACGACCTAAAACTCCTTAATCATCGTCTGAAAAGTCTGCAACATTAATGTTGCAGCCCGAAAATGGGTCAGCACATGGAATATGCTGACAAGGTAACACATAGAGAATAATGGAAAGACACGACTATACTACATGCATATTTGGCTGGTGGAAAGCTCTATGGTTACAGTTTTGCGTAAAGCCAATTTTTCCGTACTGCAAAGGAATAAATTTATTTAACTATTATGGTGGTTGTTAAACATTGAGAATGGTTGACAGCATTCTCAATCCCAATTAAGCATCATCATTAAATAAACCCATCAATTAAATTTTATAGTAACATGTTGAGATTCACATGATAATCCAGGTACTAGATACTCAAGATGTCCATAACCGGGGACACGGCTAACCATGATTAGTTTATACACTCTGCAGAGGTTTGCGCACTTTTCCCCACAAGACTCGATCACTTCCGTTTGGTTTCTCGCACTACACAGTGTTTGAGAAACGGATGACCAAGACATAGTTTTTCAGAAGCACTAGCACCTTACGATGGGTAGACCGTACCACCTACATCCCCTACATCTGCTAGTCTACCACTGGAAGAGTTTGCATGACTTAGTCAACTATGCTAGAGCCCATAATATCTTGTGGCTGCACACGGAAGTTTCTAGCATGAATAATCTCATGATCCCTTTGAGCCTGGGTGGCGGTCCAAAAGAATACAGGCAATCCTGGAATACCTAGGTGCCTCAATCCACCCAGATGTGTATTTAAGTTGCCACCTTAGATAAACCATTGATTTAAAACCTCACATCTGTCATGGATATCACTCACCCAATCCACGTCTACTAGCATAACATAGCAATAATGAGCAAACGTAGAAGTAACTCCCAAAGGTTTGATAATTAGACAGTTAATAGGTACTACCTCAACTACTTCCCAAACCCACAATTTAATTAGATCCTAATCATGCAATGTGTAATGATTGATCTATTGCAATAAAACTGGGTAGTAGGAGGTATGATCAAAGTGTTACTTGCCTTGCTGATGATCCGGGAAACCTAGCGATTCGAAGTAACAAGCGACGCACTCCGGGTACTCTATCGCAAACAAACAAGCACACAATAAGTACTCAACTAATGCACAGGTAAAACTCAAACAAGAGATCTAACCAAAAGGTTCAACTTAAGAACTCCGGTTGGCAAAAAGAATCAAATCGAACGAAGCAACGAAAAACAAACGGCAAAAGAAACAGGCTTCGTTTACTATTCTGGATCTAAGGCAATTTTTACAGAAGCAAAAACTTGTTTAAGTTGGTTAAATGGAAAGAGGGTTTCAATACGAAACTCCAGGCGCTTGAATCGCCTGATTCCGATAAACGAGCGAAAAGTTAAACTAAAACGAAAATCGGATCAGAAATCGCGATCAGAAAATCGCGGATTTAATCCGAGAAAAAGAAAAATGACGAACAGTTTAACGAACGAACGTTAACTGGATCTAAACGACGAACACGTTCGTTAAAACGAACGAACAAGCGAACACTCGCTAATTAACTAAACCGAAAAAACCGATCTAAAAAAACGAAACAACAAAAAAAACCGACAAAAACCGAACGGTTTTTCCGGGAAAACCGGCGGCGGAATCGAGGTAAACCTCGGGCGGCGGGACGGCGGCGGCCGCTCCGGCGAGGCGGCGGCAGGGTCCGGCGGGGCGGCGGCGGCGGGCGGCGTCGGCGGCAGCGGGGTCCGGCGGGGTGGCGGCGACGGGCGGCGGCGGCGGGGTCCGGCGGCGGGCGGGCGGGCGGCTAGGTTTCGGCCCGGGGTGGGCCGGCGGCTTATAAAGGCTGGGTCCGGGGATTCCGGCCTAGCACGGCCCGTAGGTCGGTTCGGACGTTTTTTTTAAAACTTACGCTCGGCAAAATAAAACAAAAGGACTACTAAACGGACTCCAAAAATCCCGACATAAATTTCCCCGGCTTCTAAAATCAAGCCGCACAGGATGAACATTTATTTGGGGCCTAAATGCAATTTTGAAAAACGCGCATTTTTCCTAAATTCAAATAAAATAGCAAATAAAACCAAATAAAATATTATTTGATTTTTTTATTAAATCCTCAATATTTCTTTATTTTGGGGAAAATCATTTTATTCCCTCTCTCATATTTTTGTAATAGAAATTATTGAAGATAAAATAAACAAAATCAAATGATCCTATTTCAAAATTTGAGACAACTCAAATATGAAAATAACGAAATCCCCAACTCTCTGCGAGGGTCCTTGAGTTGCGAAAAATTTCTAGGATCAACCAAAATGCAATAAATATGATATGCAATGATGATCTAGTGTATAAAATTCCAAATTGAAAATTTGGGATGTTACAGAAGCCCTCCGTGATTGATTCCCCCTCCGGCGGAGCTCCGGAATAGGCCCCAAGATGGGATCTCTTGGGTACAGAAGGTTGCGGCGGTGGAAATAGGGTTTCGTTGTGCTCCTAGATGTTTTCGGGGTATATGGATATATATATAGGTGGAAGAAGTAGGTCGGTGGAGCTACGAGGGGCCCACGAGGGTGGAGGGCGCGCCCAGGGGGGTAGGCATGCCCCCTGCCTCGTGGCCGCCTCGTTTGTTTCTTGACGTCCACTCCAAGTCCCCTGGGCCACGTTTGTTCCAAAAATAACTCTCCCGAAGGTTTCATTCCATTTGGATTCCGTTTGATATTCCTTTTCTGCGAAACACTAAAATAGGCAAAAAAACAACAATTTGCACTGGGCCTTGGGTTAGTAGGTTAGTCCCAAAAATTATATAGGAGTGTATAATTAAACCCATAAACATCCAAAACAGATAATATAATAGCATGGAACAATAAAAAATTATAGATACGTTGGAGACGTATCAAGCATCCCCAAGCTTAATTCCTGCTCGTTCTCGAGTAGGTAAATGATAAAAACAAAATTTTGGATGTGGAATGCTACCTAGCATAATTCTCAATGTAATTTTATTATTGTGGCATGAATGTTTAGATCCGAAAGATTCAAGACAAAAGTTTAATATTGACATAAAAATAATAATATTTCAAGCATACTAACTAAGCAATCATGTCTTCTCAAAATAACATGGCCAAAGAAAGTTATCCCTACAAAATCATATAGTCTGGCTATGCTCTATCTTCACCACATAAAATATTTAAATCATGCACAACCCTGATGACAAGCCAAGCAATTGTTTCATACTTTTGATGTTCTCAAACTTTTTCAATCTTCACGCAATACATGAGTGTGAGTCATGGACATAGCACTATATGTGGAATAGAATGGTGGTTGTGGAGAAGACAAAAAAGAGAAGATAGTCTCACATCAACTAGGCGTATCAACGGGCTATGGAGATGCACATCAATAGATATCAATGTGAGTGAGTAGGGATTGCCATGCAACGGATGCACTAGAGCTATAAGTGTATGAAATCTCAAAAAGAAACTAAGTGGGTGTGCATCCAACTCGCTTGCTCATGAAGACCTAGAGCATTTTGATGAAGCCCATCATTGGAATATACAAGCCGAGTTATATAATGTAAAATTCCCACTAGTATATGAAAGTGACAACATAGGAGACTCTCTATCATGAAGATCATGGTGCTAATTTGAAGCACAAGTGTGGAAAAAGGATAGTAACATTTTCCCTTCTCTCTTTTTCTCTCATTTTTTATTTGGGCCTTTTTATGGCCTCTTTTCTTCTTTTTTTTTTCGTTCAGAGTCTCATCCCGACTTGTGGGGGAATCATAGTCTCCATCATCCTTTCCTCACTTGGGACAATGCTCTAATAATGATGATCATCACACTTTTATTTACTTACAACTCAAAAATTACAACTCAATTCTTAGAACAAAATATGACTATATGTGAATGCCTTCGGCAGTGTACCGGGATGTGCAATGACTCATGAGTGACATGTATGAAAGAATTATGAACAGTGGCTTTGCCACAAATACGATGTCAACTACATGATCATGCAAAGCAATATGACAATGATGAAGCGTGTCATAATAAACGGAACGGTGGAAAGTTGCATGGCTATATATCTCGGAATGGCTATGAAAATGCCATAATAGGTAGGTATGGTGGCTGTTTTGAGGAAGGTATATGGTGGGTTTATGGTACCGACGAAAGTTGCGTGGTACTAGAGAGGCTAGCAATGGTGGAAGTGTGAGAGTGCGTATAATCCATGGACTCAACATTAGTCATAAAGACCTCATATACTTATTGCAAAAATCTATTAGTTATCGAAACAAAGTACTACGCGCATGCTCCTAGGGGGATAGATTGGTAGGAAAAGACCATCGCTCGTCCCGACCGCCACTCAAAAGGAAGACAATCAATAAATAAATCATGCTTTGACTTCATCACATAACGGTTCACCATACATGCATGCTACGGGAATCACAAACTTTAGAACAAGTATTTCTCAAATTCACAACTACTCAACTAGCATGACTCTAATATCACCATCTTCATATCTCAAAACAATCATCAAGTATCAAACTTCTCATAGTATTCTATGCACTTTTTATGATAGTTTTTATTATACCCATCTTGGATGCCTATCATATTAGGACTAATTTCATAACCAAAGGAAATTACCATGCTATTCTAAAGGACTCTCAAAATAATATAAGTGAATCATGAGATATCAATAATTTCTATAAAATAAAACCACCACCGTGCTCTAAAAGATATAAGTGAAGCACTAGAGCAAAATTATCTAGCTCAAAAGATATAAGTGAAGCACATAGAGTATTCTAATAAATTCCAATTCATGTATGTCTCTCCCAAAAGGTGTGTACAGCAAGGATGATTTTGGAAAACTAAAAAGCAAAGACTCAAATCATACAAGACGCTCCAAGCAAAACACATATCATGTGGTGAATAAAAATATAGCCTCAAGTAAAGTTACCGATAGAAGAAGACGAAAGAGGGGATGCCTTCCAGGGCATCCCCAAGCTTAGGCTTTTGGTTGTCCTTGAATTTTACCTTGGGGTGCCTTGGGCATCCCCAAGCTTAGGCTCTTGTCACTCCTTATTCCATAATCCATCAAATCTTTACCCAAAACTTGAAAACTTCACAACACAAAACTTAAACAGAAAATCTCATGAGCTCCGTTAGTATAAGAAAACAAACCAACACTTAATGTACTGTAATGAACTCATTATTTATTTATTTTGGTGTTAAACCTACTGTATTCCAACTTCTCTATGGTTCATAACCTCCAATACTAGCCATAGATTCATCAAAATAAGCAAACAACACACGAAAAACAGAGTCTGTCAAAAACAGAACAGTCTGTAGTAATCTGTAGGTTTCGAATACTTCTGTAACCCCAAAAATTCTAAAATAAATTTCTTCACGTGAGGAATTTATCTATTAATCATCTGCGAAAAGAATCAACCTAATCGCACTCTCCAGTAAAAATGGCAGCAAATCTCGTAAGCGCTAAAGTTTCTGTTTTTTACAGCAAGATCGCAAAGACTTCCCCAAGTCTTCCCAAAGGTTCTACTTGGCAGAAATACTAATTAAACGCATAAAACCACATCTAAACAGAGTCTATATGAATTATTTATTACTAAACAGAACCAAAAAGCAAGTAACAAAAATAAAATTGGGTTGCCTCCCAACAAGCGCTATCGTTTAACGCCCCTAGCTAGACATAAAAGCAAGAATAGATCTAGGTGTTATCATATTTGGTATGCACTCCATAAGTGGCTCTCATAATAGATTAATAAGGTAATTTAATTTTATTTCTAGGAAAGTGTTCCATGCCTTTCCTTAATGGAAATTGAAATCTAATATTTCATTCTTTTATATCAATAATTGCACCAATCGTTCTAAGGAAAGGTCTACCAAGAATAATAGGACATGTAGGATTGCAATCACTATAAAGAACAATGAAATCTACGGGCACATAATTCCTATTTGCACCAATAAGAACATCATTAATCCTTCCCATAGGTTTCTTAATAGTGGAATCCGCAAGGTGCAAGTTTAAAGAACAATCATCAAATTCACGGAAACCTAACACATCACACAAAGTTTTTGGAATTGTGGAAACACTAGCACCCAAATCACATAAAGCATAACATTCATGATCTTTAATTTTAATTTTAACAGTAGGCTCCCATTTATCATGAAGTTTTCTAGGGATAGAAACTTCCAATTCAAGCTTTTCTTCATAAGATTGCATTAAAGCATCAACAATATGTTTAGTAAAAGCCTTATTTTGACTATAAGCATGCGGAGAATTTAGCACGGATTGCAACATGGAAATACAATCTATTAAAGAACAATTATCATAATTAAATTCCTTGAAATCCAAAATAGTGGGTTCATTGCTATGTAAAGTTTTGACCTCTCCAATCCTTCTTTTATTAATTTTTGCATCAAGATCTAAAAACTCCGAATCATTGGGACGCCTTTTAACTAAAGTTGAATCATCTCCAGTCCCATCATTATCAAGATTCATATTGCAAAACAAATATTTAATAGGAGACACATCAATCACTTTTAGATCTTCATCCTTATTATCATCAAACTAGAAGAACACGCTTTTATAAAGCAATCATTTTTTGCACGCATCCTAGCGGTTCTTTTTTTGCACTCATCAATGGAAATTCTCATGGCTTTGAGAGACTCCTTGATATCATTCTTAGGTGGAATAGATCTAAGTTTTAAAGAATCAACATCAAGAGAAATTCTATCCACGTTCCTAGCCAACTCATCAATCTTAGATAGTTTTTCTTCAATCAAAGCATTGAAACTCTTTTGTGAACTAATAAATTCTTTAATATTAGATTCAAAATCAGAGGGCATCTTATTATAATTTACATAATAATTGTTGTAGGAATTACCATAATTATTAGAGGAATTACTAGGAAAATGCCTAGGATTAAAATTACCTCTATATGCGTTGTTACCAAAATAGTTCCTACCAACAAAATTCAGATCCATAGATTCATTATTATTCTCAATCAAAGTAGACAAAGGCATATCATTAGGATTAGAATAAACACTCTTATTAGCAAACAATTTCATAAGTTCATCCATCTTTCCACTCAAAACATTAATTTCTTCTATTACATGCACCTTTTTACTAGTAGATCTTTCAGTGTGCCATTGAGAATAATTAAGCATAATATTATCTAGGAGTTTAGTAGCTTCTCCTAAAGTGATTTCCATAAAAGTGCCTCCCACGGCCGAATCTAAAAGATTTCTAGAAGCACAATTCAATCTGACATATTTTTTTTGTATAATCATCCAAAGATTCAAACCATGTGTAGGGCAATTACGTATCATTAATTTCATCCTCTCCCAAGCTTGTGCAACATGTTCATGATCAAGTTGCTTAAAATTCATAATATCATTTCTAAGAGAGATGATCTTAGCGGGAGGAAAATACTTAGAGATAAAAGCATCTTTGCACTTATTCCTTGAATCGATACTATTTTTAGGCAAAGACAAAAACCAAGTTTTAGCACGATCTCTAAGCGAAAACAGGAATAGCTTCAATTTAACAATATCATTATCCACATCTTTATTCTTTTGAATATCACACAAATCAACAAAGCTGTTCAGATGGGTAGCGGCATCTTCACTGGGAAGGCCAGAAAAAGGAGCTTTCATGACAAGATTCAGCAAAGCATTATTAATTTCACAAGATTCAGCATTGGTAAGAGGAGCAATCGGAGTGCTAATAAAATCATTATTGTTGGTATTGGAAAAGTCACACAATTTAGTATTATCTTGAGCCATCGTGACAAACAATCCAACACACAAGCACACAAGAAGCAAGCGAAAAGAGACGCACTAGAAAAGAGAAGGGGAACGAAAAAAGAGGGCGAATAAAACGGCAAGGGTGAAGTGGGGGACAGGAAAATGAGAGGCAAATGGCAAACAATGTAATGCGAGGGATAAGAGTTTGTGATGGGTACTTGGTATGTCTTGACTTGATGTAGATCTCCCCGGCAACGGCGCCAGAAATCCTTCTTGCTACCTCTTGAGCACTGCGTTAGTTTTCCCTTGAAGAGGAAGGGGTGATGCAGCAAAGTAGCGTAAGTATTTCCTTCAGTTTTTGAGAACCAAGGTATCAATCCAGTAGGAGACTACACGCAAGTCCCTCGTACATGCACAAACAAATCGCAACCAATGCGATAAAGGGGTTGTCAATCCCTTCACAGTCACTTACGAAAGTGAGATCTGATAGAGATAATAAGATAAATATTTTTGGTATTTTTGTTGTATAGATTGGAAAATAAAGATTGGAAAGTAAAATAGATTGGAAACTTATATGGTAAAAGATAGACCCGGGGGCGATAGGTTTCACTAGTGGCTTCTCTCAAGATAGCATAAGTATTATGGTGGGTGAACGAATAACTGTCGAGCAATTGATAGAAAAGTGCATAATTATGAGAATATCTAGGCATGATCATGTATATAGGCATCATCTCCGCGACAAGTAGACCGAAACGATTCTGCATCTACTACTATTACTCCACACATCGACCGCTATCCAGCATGCATCTAGAGTATTAAGTTCATAAGAACAGAGTAACACATTAGGCAAGATGACATGATGTAGAGGGATAAACTCAAGCAATATGATATAAACCCCATCTTTTTATCCTGGATGGCAACAATACAATACGTGCCTTGCTGCCCCTGCTGTCACTGGGAAAGGACACCGCAAGATTGATCCCAAAGCTAAGCACTTCTCCCGTTGCAAAAAAGATCAATCTAGTAGGCCAAACCAAATTGATAATTTGAAGAGACTTGCAAAGATATTAAATCATGCATAAAAGAATTCATAGAAGAATCAAATATTGTTCATAGATAATCTTGATCATAAACCCACAATTCACCGGAACTCGACAAACACACTGCAAAAAGAGTTACATCAAATAGATCTCCAAGAGAATCGAGGAGAACTTTGTATTGAGATCCAAAGAGAGAGAAGAAGCCATCTAGCTAATAACTATGGACCCGAAGGTCTGAACTAAACTACTCACACATCATCGGAGAGGCTATGGTGTTGATGTAGAAGCCCTCCGTGATTGATTCCCCCTCCGGCGGAGCTCCGGAAAAGGTCCCAAGATGGGATCTCTTGGGTACAGAAGGTTGCGGCGGTGGAAATAGGGTTTCCTGGTGCTCCTGGATGTTTTTAGGGTATATGGATATATATAGGAGGAAGAAGTAGGCTGGTGGAGCTACGAGGGGCCCATGAGGGTGGAGGGCATGCCCAGGGGGGGGGGGGTAGGCGCGCCCCCTGCCTCGTGGACGCCTCATTTGTTTCTTGACGTCCAGTCCAAGTCCCATGGGTCACGTTTGTTCCAAAAATAACTCTCCCGAAGGTTTCATTCCGTTTGGATTCCATTTGATATTCCTTTTCTGTGAAACACCGAAATAGGCAAAAAAACAGCAATTTGCACTGGGCCTTTGGTTAGTGGGTTAGTCCCAAAAATAATATAAAAGTGTATAATTAAGCCCATAAACATCCAAAACAGATAATATAATAGCATGGAACAATAAAAAAATAGATATGTTGGAGACGTATCAACGAGCTCGACGATGCCGTCTAGCCAGTCCTCGTAGAGGTCGTCGACGAGGCGGTAGCGCAAGAGCTCACACGCCATGAGCAGCGCAACCTGCGCGTCCATGGGCCCATCGCGAGCATGGCATGACGAACCACCGGAGTCAGTGACGGGGTGGCGGTGCGTCCGTCCCTCCGTATAGAGGGGTGCGGCGACGAAGCTTGCTGCTCGTTCCCTGCTGGGCCGGTGGCGGCATTGGTGGCGGGTGATGGAGAGCGACGGGGAGGCCCGCCGACGAGCGCTGTCTAGGCGACGCGTGCGTTGGGAGCGGCCCGACGCTCGGCGCGGCCTCGACGAGCGTCAACCATGGAACTGGTGGAGCGGCGGAGCATGGATCGACAGAGGGAAAGCTTCGGCGCATCCCCTACCTGGCGTGCCAAATGTCGGATTCAGGGTTCCGTAGACCCTTGAGAGGATCAAACTCTGGGGTGCGCATGAAGGTCTCTCTCTCCCCAGCCTGCCTACCCAACGATTCCATAGCCTAGCTTGACGAACCCGAAGAACAAGTGACATAGGGGTTTATACTGGTTCGGGCCACCGTGTGGTGTAATACCCTACTCCAGTGTGGTGAGATTACCTCGAGGGCTAAGGATGAACTAGTACAATGGGGATCAGCCTCCGGAGGAGAGGTGTTCTTGAGCTCTATGAGCTGGTGGGTGAGAGGATGGAATGAATCCAGTCCAAGATGAGTTGCCTCCTATGGTGGTGGCTAGTCCTATTTATAGAGGCCTTGGTCCTCTTCCCAAATGTAGGCGGAAAGGGATCCCACAACGACCAATTTTGAAGGGAGACAACTAGTACAAGCTATCTTGACAAAAGTAGTCTTCGCCTATGCTGGTCTTGGTCTTGTTGCAACGATATGGAAACCTTTGCCTGATGCCTCGGGACTCCTCGCCTGCACCTGCTTCTCTAGCACCAAAGAGGAAACTGGTACACTACGCCCGCTGGCGCCCACCTGGCCTTATTCGTCATGGCTCACGTCATGTGAACCTCGCGAGGTGCCCCCTACATACATATCTCCGCTCCTCAGGAGCCATCCTAGCGAGGCCGCCCCCAGGGAGGTCTTGGCGTCGTCCGCCTCGCGAGGGTCTTGAGTTGTTGCGGCCGAAGCTGGGCTGTACCGGGCCGTTGGTGGTGCCACGCCGCAGGCCGCAGGCAGGCAAGTCTGGGACCCCCGTTCCCAGGACGCCGACAACCTTGCTCCACTGCCCCTTGTGCCTCTGCCCCTTGAAGCCTCCAGTGTATGAGGTTCAAATACACCTCGTCCGTTCGGCTGATCGGGAAAGGTGCAGATTTCTTGATTGATTTGTGTAGTGCAAGGGAGAGCACCTAGCCTTCGCGGACTGTCACGTCGAGCGCCCCGGGAACCAGCGGCAGTGCCAGAAGTGCAAGCGTGACGGCACATGGAACACGGCGGTGGACGTCGTTCTCTCCTCAGTGAGGGTGGAGTGCCCGCATGAAGGCTGTGGGCTCTACGTCACTTACCACAAGCTCGCCGATCACCAGAGCGTGTGTCTGCTCGCGCCCTGCAAAGGCCCTGTGCTCGTCTGCGGCTATGAAGGCCCGCCGCCGACGCTCTCCCACCACATTAGCACCATGCATCCCATGTCCGTGCACATGATCTAGTACAACAAGGTGCTCCAGCTACAAGTGCCACTGTCGAAGCCACGGCTCTTGCTGTTCGCGGAGGAGGACGGCCGCACGTTTTTCTTGGTCGGTGGCATGCTCGACATCGGCACACCTATCGCCGTGTCGGTCGTCTGCATCAGAGTGGGGGCATCCCCACTGCCACACTACGTGGCCAAGCTATGGGCGAACGGCCTGCCGAGGGAGCCCAAAGGTAGGACCGATGCCGTCAAGGTGGAAATGGAGGTGACAAGCAGCAAGGATCCCGGCGACGTCGCCATGCAGGAGCTGTCCTTCTTCACAGTTCCGCCCAAGCTGTTGGCCGAGGCTAAGCTGATGTCCCTCCACATTCATATTGACAAGCTCACGTCCTAAATGATTCTACAATATCTTCTGTTTATCTTAGTAATATGCTAATATAGGGGTTAGCTCGGTCTACTTTAGCTTAAGAGATGGTGGGTTTTGGTGGCGATGCAGCAATTACTTCGACATCAGATCAACATTTAAAGTAATTTCCTACATTCGAACGGATTTTTTGCGTATATTGGATATAAAGTTCCTTTGGGTAAGAAGTATAACAACTTATATGCTTGTTTGTTCAGGAAGTGTTGCATACTTGTGCGAGCTGACGCGACACATCAAAGTAGTAGTACTACTAGTAGTACTCCCTTCAATCCTAATTTATCTGCACATAAGTCGAGGCGCAGATACCAAGGAGGGCCTGGTTGTGTTTATACTTGGACAATTCGCCCGACTACTCACCAGGCAGACGAAGCTCGTGTTGTGTTTGTGCCGTGTGCGGCCCGCACATTAACCAAAACCTCGCGCCTCTAGCTTAGCCTCCGTGTTTTAAACTTCTCAATCTCAAGGCCAAGGAGCAACGTGAAACCTATGATAGAGCCAATCGGATGGTTGAGAACTCTACAATTTGTAGCTACAGATGTGTGTGTGAGAGAGGACGAGTGCGTGCGTGCACCTCTTCTCTTCCTGTATAACATACTAAACTCAGAGTACAAGTGTATGTGGGTGGCATCGACCTAGGGAGATAGAGATGGTGAGTGTGAGAAGTCCAAGAGATAGATGTAATGCGTCTGGAAAAAAAGACTAGTCTATAGCTCGCCACAAGGCTATTCCTGTCGAACGCCCCCAATAACCGTAAGATATGTATCTGACGGTGCTAGTTATTGCACGTACACAACAGTAGAAAAAGAACTACCATGGAATATGCTATGCCTCGGTCGAGAACACGTGCCCACGTTACGCCATTCGGGAATAGTGTCGCACTTCGAAACTAGAACCGTTAATAAATTTTGAGCTTGCGTCTCGTCACATTCCAAATTACTACTACCACTTAATTGCAAACCTATTCACACCGATCACAACCTAAACGGTTTCCCACTTAGGAGCGTATTAGTACTCGGTTATAAATACTACTATGCCAAGATGACGGCACATTCCTCCTCAACTCCTCATCCACAAAAACAAACAAGTCATTCAGCATCCTTCCCTTGCATCTGCCATGGCTAGCGTGAGTTCTGGGTTGAGAGATTACCACCAGGGAGAGGCGAGCATGGAAGCAGAAGCACAAGAGATGTCCCGCCTCACTGCGAAAGCAACTGACATGTCCCGCGCTGTAGAAGTAGCAGCACAGAGGTCCTACTGCACCGCAGAAGCAACACGGAGGTCCCGCCGCGCCGTCGATGCAACAGACTGGTCCGGCCGCGCCGCGGAAGCAGCAGAGATGTCCCGCCGCGCTGCGAATGCAACAGAGATGTCCCACCGCATCACATCGGCCTGGGAAAATGTCTTGCGGGCAGGCGACGACTCTTACAAGCGCATGCATGCGACCGTCCATAGCCAGATGGATCAGATCTCCGGCTGGGCGAGGTTGCAGGACCACATGAAAGCCTCATTTGAACAGGCTACCGGCATCATCCGGCAACTAAGGGAGGGCAATGAGAGGCTCCGGGCCGAGCGCGACCCGCTGATGGCGAAGATCGTCCGAAGTGTAGAGCAGCAAGACGAGACCAGTGCCTTGTTGAAGAGGACCGGCGTCATCGTCAAGAAACTTATGGACGAGAATGACATGCTCTGCATCGAGCGCCAAAGGCTGGTGGAGGAATCCGTGGATGCTCTCAAGCAGCGTATTGAGGACACAACAGAGCTCATCGCCACTCGCCGCGGAGACTAGTTCCCGCGGCCCGCAACAACGCATCAAGAAAGTAGAGATCAGTGAGCCAGATTGTTGTCTTCCTTCTTCTTTTGCCCTTGTGTATTTTGGGCGTAGCCGCATGTGGCTTTTTTAGTTATCTTCCTAATTATGTAAGACAATTATTATCCACTGTTGTCGTCCTTATACATTCATCAGTCTTGCTATAAGTCGCAGTAGATGCTATATAGGTCCGTCGGATCTTACATCAAGATCCGTGCAAAATTTTCTTTTCAGATTTTCTTTTCTCTCTCTTAAATATTAGTCGAGTGAGACATAGTCACACCATTAAACAGAGGCTCGGGCGCCATTAATGGAGACCTTGGGAGAGAGGTGGACGACATATGGAGGTCAAAGGTCTATCCTCCCGATAAGCATGCGCAGGGGTGTGATCGCATGCCTCCCGTACTCAAATAGCTACCCTGCATGGCGCCTCCTAGCTAACAAAAAAGGGGATGCGTGGTGGCACGTAAATGGTAAATAGAACGCCCACGGTTCCAATAATACTTGTGTTTCCGATTGTAACGTGACAACACTTGTTCCAAAATGACTTTGTTGATTGCTAATGTGTGCGCCTTCGCAAATCGGACAACAAAATTACCCCAACATGTTGGTGCCATGTCATGACACCAAGCCAAGTTTCATGATTTTCATGTGTGTTTTGGATTTACAGGAATTAAAAAACCAAGTTTCTCAATGTTTCCAGCCGAGCCATGGCGCCCAGATGTTTGAATTTCATTCCCATTTCTTGCACGGGACCTAGAAATTTACCCGAGGACACACATGTGATTTTCAACCAACTTTGGTGCACTAGAGCATGTGCTCGTATTTCAAATTTGAATTATGCACACAAAGGTGACAGGTTCCCTCTCAGAACCACAAGCCTTCTTGAGAGAAGCTCCTGTTTGCAAGAAGCTTATACCAAAACTTATTCCTATTCGGCCAATTTTTTTTACCACAGCATGGTAGTACCATGACATGACACCATGCCAAGTTTCATGATTTTCAGGCATGCTTTGGATTTACAAGAATTTTAAAACCAAGTTTCTCAATGTTCTCAGCCGAGCCACGATGCCCAGATGTTTGAATTTCATTCCCATTTCTTGCATGGGACCTAGAAATTCACCCGAGGACACACATGTGATTTTTAACCAACTTTGGTGCATGTGAGCATGTGCTTGTAGTTCAAATTTGAATTATGCACATTAAATGACCAGAAACTTAATCAATGTATAAAAAAGGCCAAACGAACCCGGAATAATTCCAAAATTTATCAGGGCACTCATGTAGTTCTCTGTTGCCTCCATAAAGAAACTAAAGGGGGCAGCGTATATCATTTTGCACTCAAAGGTGACACGTTCCCTCTCAGAACCACGAGCCTTCTTGAGAGAAGCTCTGGTTTGCAAGAAGCTTATACCAAAACTTGTTCCAAATCGGCCCAATTTTTTACCACAACATGTTAGTGCCATGACATGACACCATGCCAAGTTTCATGATTTCCAGGCGAGTTTTGGATTTACATGAATTTAAAAACCAAGTTTCGCGATGTTCTCGTCCGAGTCACGACGCCCAGATGTTTGAATTTCATTCCCATTTCTTGCATGGGACCTAGAAATTCACCCAAGGACACACATGTGATTTTTCAACCAACTTTGGTGCACCGGAGCATGTGCTTGCAGTTCAAATTTGGATTATGCACATTAAATGTCCAGAAACCCGATTAATGTATAAAAAATGCCAAACGAACCCGGAATAATTCCAAAATTTAATAGGGCATTCATATAGTTCTATGTTGCCTCTGTAAAGAAAATCAGGGGGCATCGTATATTGTTTCGCACACAAAGGTGACAGTTCCCTCTCGGAACCACGAGGCTTGTTGAGAGAATCTCCGGTTTTGCAAGAAGCTTATACCAAAAATTGTCCCAAGTCAGCCAAAAATTATACATATGAAAACATGGTTTAGATTATCTTGAACATCTCGCTACCTAGACCAATGTACTATGATTTGAATTGAACATAAAATGGATACAAATATTTGAATTGGAGATTGTATGGTACATGTAGTTCATAGTGAAATATGATTACTGCTATATGCATGTATTTTATTATCAAGATAATATTTAAACGATTGTATAACTTGACAACAATCATATTCAAATAAGGAAATTAGATTCAGATTTAGTCCGTATGGTAGACGACAATATATATGTTCACAGGGTGGAGTAAAATGGTCATATATGATGGAAGATCAAAATGTACGACTACATCCATTATAAACCACACCTAACGATATATTCAAATTCAGCATAACGTGGATTCAAAAGTTGAAATTCAAGATCCTGGCATTTGTAATCATATAAAAAGGGACATGACTCTTTCTTGTGGTGGGAATTGATTTATTTTTGTTGTTGTTGAGGGAAGTGCGAATCGATTTGGTACTGTACATGGTAATCTTGTTCTCCCAATTTTTTTTACATTTTTCTTGTAGTTTTTTCAATGGCATTTATAGCAATATAGTAAAAGGGGACATGACTCTCTTGTGTCTTGATGAATTGTTTTTTTTTGTACACATTAAGTTTGTTCTGTCGAACAAGGAATCCACGCCTTGTTACCCTGAAATTTTAAAGCTCGAGTATCTTTTGTCTCATCTTCTTTGAAACTCCCGCCTCTTCAACCCACGCCGCGCCTTGTTATCCCGAAATTTCGACGCGTGCGAAAACACTCTCCTCATCTGAAATTGGTCCCGCAGCCCAGACATGCGAAATCCCCCTTCTACCCCTCAGCCAGAAATGCCGGCTCGACGTCACGGTGTCAAAACCGGTGGGGGTATGCTGGTAACTTACCCTACATTTCGGACAAGCGCGTCCTTAAGCCATGGCTCCCCCTACCTTCCCCTTTGCCCCCCATTCGTACACCGAGGCCGCCAAAACCCGCGAAACCCCACGCTCCTCCGTCGGCCTCCCAACCGCCGCCCAGCCGAAGACTCTTCCTCGACGATGTCGTCCACCACAACAGCTCACCATCCCTCATCCACCGCACCGGACGAGGATCCATCGTCGATCTCGTCGTCCCGCCGGATCAGCCGCCCCATCCTCCACCTCCAAGGAGTTGCCCGACGTTCAACTCGTCTATCGCGCCACCTCCATCCCCACAACACCGTCTTGACCTGCCCCACCGGAACCGCAACACCCTCACAGATTCCTCCGATGAAGCCGAGGCTAACTCGGCTCCACCAAGGAGGTTCTGCACTCATCGATGCATTTCATCTTTTATTCGATCTCACGGGGCTGCCGGTGCTCGATACCGAGTAGCCATGGAGGGTATCCATCGAAGGCACCATCGCTGGACACTTCATCCACGACGTCTCTCCCCCACATTCGAATTCCACACCGGCACTAGCTGCAGCTGCTCCGGCTCTCGCTCGTGCTGCTACTGCTACTGCTCCTCCGGCTCTCGCTGCGGCTCTGTTCTTGTTGTCGGTCGCGCTGTTGCACTGCTCTTGCTTTCGGTCGTGCTGCTGCTCTGCTCTGCTATTGCTATCGGCCGCGCTGCTGCTCTGCTCTTGCTCTCGTTCGTGCTTCTGCTCTGCTCTTGCTCTCACTCGCGCTGCTGCTGCATGACCTCCGACAGCTACATGAGTTGCTGCTTTAGCACTCGCTCGCGGTGCTGCTGTACGACTTGCTCTCTACTAGTGCGTTCCCTGCTCGAGTGTCTACTGATTTAGATCACTGCTTCTCTGCTACTAGTGCTCGAATGCCCTAAACATCTATTGCAATGCTCTGCTACTAGTTCAATCAATTTCGACAGTAAAGTTCAGTTTCTTCATTTAAGTTCAAAGTGAACAGTATTTACAGCATCTGTCGAAGCGGCCGTGGCGCGGCTGATGTGTTTTACATCTAGCACTTTTTGGTGATGTATTTTACATCATCTATTGCAGATGATAGTAAAGTCCCACTTCAGATTAACGTTGTCTGTCTTGTCCTGCTTCAGCCTCGCCACTGTACACTTCACCGGAGCTGCTCCAACGACGGAACCGTCCATCACAGCGGAGCAGTACCCTCGGTGCCGTTTCCAGAGGCCTCAGATCTTCTTCCCCGTCTCTGACAGTCACACCAGCATCACCATCCTCCACGTCCAACCCAATGATGCTGAGGTCAACAAGGGTATGCCAAAGAGGTTGTACACTCGTCGCATCACTTTGTTACTCTGCATTCATGTCGATCCCTCAGGGGTCCTTTGCTATGGAACTACTATGGTACTACTATTCATGCATTTGGTTAGAATGAGTGGAGCAAAGCAAAACTGGAGGATTTTTTCCTTTGGTGTCTCTTTCAAAGAAAAGACGTATGAATTTTAATATCGACTTGGACATCCTTTTCAAATTAATATGCGTGAAGAACAGAACTAATTGCATTACTAGCATAATAAGATTCTTATTTTTTTCATTTTCATGTGTCTTGACTTTAATTTGACCATGTTTCTCCATTCCTGTGTTCTTCCAATTCATGTGAACCAAATACCCAGGTTGACAGAAATTCTATGTTTCCAAATGCTCTGTTTTGCACGTGCATTCCTATCATATTCCTGTGTTTTTCCTGTCTCCGCGTTTATAGAATCCTCCAATTCTAAGGAGCCCTTACAAATTTACTTCATTTTCCTATAGGTGTCAAAGAAAACTCTATGTGTTCTGTCCTGCCCCTACCGTGCCGTCATCCACCCCACCTGAGGTGCCACATCAACAAAAGCGTTCACTGCAGCAGAGATTCCCCCTGCAGACTTTCTTTCACCGCCTTAGATCATCTTCCCCGTTGCCGGAAGCCACGCCAACTACATTACCATCATCGACTGAGCAGATGAACCTGAGGACTACATAGTTCCGGAAGAGAGGTCACAGTCTTTCGTGTTTGCTTACGTTATACATCAGTTATTATTACCTGCTACTTTATTTTTCAAACTTGAGTTTTAAAATGCCCATGGATCTCATATCGAGGCAGCAAAAAATAGTATATGTCTACTATCTGGTTCATCTCGGGTCTTCTATGTGGTTCGTTTTGGGTGGGCAACAAACAGTAGATGATCCATTATCTATCTTTTTAAACTGAAGCTATAATCTACCTGCTATCATTAGTTTTGGATCTATCCACTCGTTTGCTACCATCAGTCTTGATTTCTGCATGCACCCCTTAGGCCTTATAAAATCTAACTATTTTTTATTATGCATGTCAGTTATTGCACACAATCATATTGAACATGTAGAGAAAAAGAGAAGACCGTTGCATGGGAATATAATGTCATGCAGACGCCGCTCCATGGTGGGCGAAGTGCCCCCCTCCTGCCATTCCAGATTGTATTCCAGAGAAAGAAACTGTTCAGATGGGGATTCATATGGAGCCGACCACTCCTATTTACCACCCAAGGTGTTTTCTCTAACCTGGCATGCTGATGTTGGTCATATCATGCATATGGCACCTCGCATTGCTTACACTATACATCTTATATGTCATCAGCTTAGTTTAGATTTCCTTTGTGTGAATGCCACCTGTTTGGTTTCTATATCATACTCCCACCGTTCCTAAATATTTGTCTTTTTAGATATTTCAACAAGTAACTACATACGGAGCAAAATGAGTGAATCTACACTCTAAAATATGTCTATATACATTCGTATGTGGTAGTCCATTTGAAATTTCTAAAAAGAAAAATATTTAGGACCGAGAGGGAGTATATGGGAATTATGTAATGCAATCTTCTTTAGCCAGGCATCATATACATGAATAATGCAATGTCATCTTGTTTAGCCAATCATCGTATATGTGAATTGTATCGTGCCATATTTTTTTCATAATGTATTCCATTTGTCAACAATGTTTATACATTCATCTACTCTTCCTGTGCATCAGCCATTTGAGTCGCTCATGGGAAAATCTGGAGTGAAAACAAGGTCTTCTGAGCAGTTAGTGCTACCTGCCGATGCAGATTTCTTGCTGGTTACAGATAGCTCCTCAGAGGAGGATTCAGAGACAGATGACCAGTCGTATCCCCCCGAGGTGCATGCTCTAACTTGGCAGGGTTATATTGCTCATATCATGTATATGGTGTCTTGCATTACCATGCCATCTGCTTCGATTAGACATGCTTTGTGTGAATGCCTCACGTTTGCTTTCTATATCAGATATGTGAATTATGCAATACCATGTTTTTCAGCCAGTTATCATATATGTGAATTATGCACCGCCATGTAGCCAGGCATCATATATGTGAATTATCTCATGCCATCTTTTTTCATTACGTATTCCATTTGTCGACAATCTGTGTATATTGAACTACTCTTCATGTGTATCATCCATTTGAGCCGGTTATGGAAAAATCAGGAGTGACAACAAGGTCTTCAGAGCAGGCAATGGTACCCGTTGAAGCATATATCTCGATGGTTACAGGGAGCTCCTCAGAGGAGGATTCAGAGATAGATGAGCAGTCCTATATCCCACCTGAGGTGTATGCTCTAAGTTGCAATGTTTATATATCTCATATCTGAAGGAAATATGCCCTAGAGGCAATAATAAAGTTATTATTTATTTCCTTATATCATGATAAATGTTTATTATTCATGCTAGAATTGTATTAACCGGAAACATGATACATGTGTGAATACATAGACAAACAGAGTGTCACTAGTATGCCTCTACTTGACTAGCTCATTGATCGAAGATGGTTATGTTTCCTAACCATAGACAAAGAGTTGTCATTTGATTAATGAGATCACATCATTAGGAGAATGATGTGATTGACTTGACCCATTCCGTTAGCTTAGCACTCAATCATTTAGTATGTTGCTATTGCTTTCTTCATGACTTATACATGTTCCTATGACTATGAGATTATGCAACTCCCGTTTACCGGAGGAACAGTTTGTGTGCTACCAAACGTCACAACGTAACTGGCTGATTATAAAGGTGCTCTACAGGTGTCTCCGAAGGTACTTGTTGGGTTGGCATATTTCGAGATTAGGATTTCTCACTCTGATTGTCAGAGAGGTATCTCTGGGCCCTCTCGGTAATGCACATCACATAAGCCTTGCAAGCATTGCAACTAATGAGTTAGTTGCAGGATGATGTATTACGGAACGAGTAAAGAGACTTGCCGGTAACGAGATTGAACTAGCTATTGAGATACCGACGATCGAATCTCGGGCAAGTAACATACCGATGACAAAAGGAACAACGTATGTTGTTATGCGGTCTGGCTGATAAAGATCTTCGTAGAATATGTGGGAGACAATATGAGAATCTAGGTTCCACTATTGGTTATTGACCGGAGACGTGTCTCGGTCATGTCTACATAGATCTCGAACCCGTAGGGTCCGCACGCTTAACGTTTCGATGACAGTTATATTATGAGTTTATATGTTTTGATGTACCGGAGGTTTTTCGGAGTCCCGGCTGTGATCACGGACATGACGAGGAGTCTCGAAATGGTCGAGACATGAAGATTGATATATTGGAAGCCTATGTTTGGATATCGTAAGTGTTCTGGGTGAAATCGGGATTTTACCGGAGTACCGGGAGGTTACCGGAACCCCCCGAGAGCTTAATGGGCCATAGTGGGCCTTGTGGAGAAGAGGAGAGGCGGCCAGGGCAGGGTCGCGCCCCTCCCCCCTAGTCCGAATAGGACAAGGAGAGGGGGGCGGCGCCCCCCTTTCCTTCCTCTCTCCCTCCTCTTTCCCCCTCCTCTCCTAGTCCAACAAGGAAAAGGGAGGGAGTCCTCCTCCCGGTAGGAGTAGGACTCCTCCTGGCGCGCCCCCTCTAGGCCGGCCGCACCTCCCCCCTTGCTCCTTTATATACGGGGGCAGGGGGCACCCTAGAGACACAACAATTAATCATTTGATGTTTTTAGCCGTGTGCGGTGCCCCCCTCCACCATAGTCCACCTCGATAATACTGTAGCGGTGCTTAGGCGAAGCCCTACGTTGGTAGAACATCATCATCGTCACCACGCCTTCGTGCTGACGAAACTCTCCCTCAACACTCGGCTGGATCGGAGTTCGAGGGACGTCATCGGGCTGAACGTGTGCTGAACTCGGAGGTGCCGTGCGTTCGGTACTTGATCGGTCGGATCGTGAAGACGTACGACTACATCAACCGCGTTGTGCTAACGCTTCCGCTTCCGGTCTACGAGGGTATGTGGACAACACTCTCCCATCTCGTTGCTATGCATCACCATGATCTTGCGTGTGCGTAGGATTTTTTTTTGAAATTACTACGTTCCCCAACAATATCATGCATATGGTGTCTTGCATTACTTAGTTTAGACATCACTAGCACATATGCCCGTGCGTTGCACCGGAGAAAAGTTGACCATCCAACCAAGTTAAAGACAATACGATTTCAATTTTATGTTAAGCTATATCATACTCCCACTGTCCCATTATATATCGCCCATCTCATGTTCACCCACAATCTCGTGTACAAAGCTTCCAAAGAATTGGGAGTTAATTTCTTCTTTTTGAGAAATGCGGAGTTAAATCCTTCCTGCTCATCTATAACAACACAATGGTGTGTTTGTTTCTCTAAGTATAATTGGGACCCAGTTTTCACTCTATCAATTGCTGGAGCGGTTTATTGACTTTCCATATAACTTGCAAATGTATATAAATTGATAAAAGTTAGTGTAAAAAATGAGAAGGGCAATCATTTAATTTGATAAGTAAACAAACCCTCTCATCTGGATTTAAAGGGCTTGGCGGCCAAAACTCTATGACCAAGTGATAACCTCGCATGAAGATTAAATGCATCTAATTATAGCCGGTGACAGCATGAAGAAGCAGCTTCTAATTGGAGGAAAGAAAACCCATCGCATACATTGCTTGGTGCTCTCTAATGATCTGCTGGAGGGATTAAATCAGAGATTTTTCACGAACGACCCAAAAACAACGAACCTACTCATTGCACCTGGCTTAATAATAATGGATGGAGGTAATAGACACAAGTACGAGCTAGCTCAATTTTTAAATGTTCAATCATTAAAAAATGTTCAGGGGATTTCATAGAATGTTCGGTTTTGAAAAATTGTTCACAATTTCAAAATTTGTTCATTTTTTAGAAAACAAAATTCGGTTTTCAAATTTTGTTCATAAATTAAATAAAATTAATGTTTTCATAATTTGTTTTTTAAATTCTTAGGGGAATTTCACAAAATGTTCATGTTCTGATTATTTATCATAATTTCATAAAATGTTCCCATTTTTAAATTACATTCTTGTTTTTCAATAAAGGTTTGCATTTTTAAATAGTTGTTCATAGTTTTGAGAAATGTTCAAGTCTCTAAAAATTTGTTAGCATATTTTTAAAATGTTTGTTTTTCCAAAACAATTTACATTTTTTGAAATAAAAAAACCACTTTTGAGAAAAATGTTTACATCTTTCGCTGCATATAGTTTATATAAGCTGAGCTGCAATTTTTGGACAATTTTTTTAGAACTACACTGGCTAGGGGCGTGGTTAAGTCGCGCGAGGTGTTGTGTTCGATTCCACTCACGCATAGACTTACGCTAGTTGTTTTTATGTTTTTCCACTGCCGGTTGTTTCTTAATTAAAAGTCACGCTCGAATTTAACATGAAAGATTGATGGTCGCACTGGTTAGCAACGTGGGTGTAGATGTTGCTGGTTCCAGGTTCGGTTCCTATCTGGGTCGCTTTTTTCATGATTTTTTACCGGACGGAAAACTCAGGGCGAGAGATTTTTTACCGGACGGAAAACTCAGGGTGAGAGCCAGAGATTTGGAAGAAACGAAAATCGTTGGTTCCACGACGGACGAAAATAAATGTGGGTTCCACTGCAAATGAAAAAAGTGGAGAAACAATCCTCCCTTTAATATTAGGTAAAGATATGCACAATATTGAATTCCATCTTCTTAGTTTAGAGATCATACATGCGAGTGCCAGGTGCTTAGTATATGAATCAATTATGTCAATTATATCATGCCATCCTGCATACTTAGACAACATCTATGTGAATTATTTCATCCCAACGTATTTTAGAAAGACATCATATTGTTTTGTCATGTCATCCTATTTAGATACTCATCATATGTTGAATTATGCCATTATATCATGTTAAGTTATCCATCATATATCTGAAACTGTGTCATGCTATCCTGTTTAGTTAGGCATCATATATGTGAAATTGTGTCATGCTGCCTGTTTGGTTAGACAACATATATGTGAATTACCACATCTGTCTATCATACAATGTCTGTACGTTCAATTTCTTTTCTTATTTATCAACCATTTGAATTGGAGGGGGTGATGCAGTATCTAAGGGAGCAAAACCCCATTTTTCACAAAAGACAGTGCTACCCGTCAATGCAGATAGAACCATGGTTTTACTGGCCCACAAACTAGCCCCACCACACATAATCGAGACTCTTCCAGATTGCACACTTACACTGTTGGTTGAGAACCAGCTATAACCCATCTAACCCCAACCCTAGCGGATAGTAACCCACTTCTAGTTGACAAAGCACCATGTCCACCATAGAGTACCCCCACACGAGCAGTTTGTAAAGCAACTACAGTGCCCAAAGCACGAAGAAGACCACAGCGAACCCAAACTCCACGTGTAAAGCAAAAGAACAACTGTTCTCAGGTCAGATTCCGTAGCTATGGTCCATACTCCTTTGTTGTTACATCACTGTATTTACTCATACCAACTACTTTCAAATTTGAAGGATCCAATTGAAACTCCAATGGCGCAACAGGTATGTTTTAAACCTATTTCTTTAACTGGATTGTTGTTCTAACTTCTTGCTCTATGTTGATTTTAGTTTCAGTTGTATAAATAGTTATGTTCTCATGTGATGCACATTACAAGTTTTACCAATGATGTGTAGTTTCTCACACTTATATTCTGTCTATGTTGTTGTGTCTTAAAAATATATGAGTTGGACTGTGTCTCTATCTTGATTTGGCAAAATAAACTAGAATGATATGGACAATACAGTGACCATAGTACATAGATATATGTTTGTTTCATGTTGTTATCATGTCCACCTTACTACTGAACTGGTTTACCAAAATGAGTTTCGTATACTACATGCTAAACCTGTGATGTGTTTGCTTGTTTCTCTTGTAGTATGCAAACAGAATATTGGAGAAGAGCACCCCACTATGCAATGGTAGAAAAAGTAATGCAGATAAGGTTCAAGATAGTGAGACAGCCCTGTTGGTCTCCAAGAAAGGTGATAAAAATGATCTTGTAGACAGTGCGAAAACCCCACAGACCTGCGTTGATGTAGTGTTCGAGTTACTGGCCAGTACCGCTGGCACAAGCTCTTCGAACTCGCTGCCTGAATCACTTCGGTTTTTCAGTCAAGCTAAAAGGCATGAGTCAGCTGTGCTGCGGCAAGAAGCCGAAGGACTGAGCAAGTCCCTGCAGAATTCAGATGCATACTTTCTTGTGCAACAGCAAGTGCTGGAGGATTTAGGCGCCAAACAAGAGAAAGTTAATAAGCTTGCCAAGCATCTTGCAAGCATTATGGGTACCCAGGATATTGTTTCTTGAGCTCTTATGAAGTGGTTTCAGTTGTGGACTTGTTTTGTTGTGGCGTTTATTTGCACTGGTCTCCAACTTTGATAACCAGTGTATATGATATGCTGCTTTGTTCCCTATATTTGCACTGGTGGCGAACTTTGATGCCCAATGGATGTAATATGTGTAATAGCCGTGATAGCCTAGCGTAAGTTGCTTGCTTATTTATTTCCTTGTTGTCTTGTTTATTTGTTTGCTTGTAGTCAGTGTAGTTCTTTTTCGCGGTTTGCTAGTGGCCGCAATAACCTATTTTTAAAACTAGGCCACGATAACCATGGGCTACATATTTACTATAGTTACCACGGGCCTCCTACGGGCCATAAAAACAATGGGCCTTCTAAGGGCCATAGAAATAATGGGCCTTCTAAGGGCCATAGAAACAATGGGCCTTCTACGGGCCGTAGCATCAATGGGCCTTCTATAGGCCGTATGATCGATCGGCCAAACATGGGCCAACAACGGACCACATTATGGGCCTTAAACGGGCTAGAGTTGGAATCATCCGTTCATGGGCTGACCATAACGGGCCGTCATTAATCGGACGTATTTGATGACGCTATGAAAACGGCCTAACGGATTAACGGGCCACAAACGAGCCGACTGTAACCACGGGCTGAATTTGGCCCATAATCAGAAAAGGCCAGTAACAGGCCGTAAGTAACGGAATGCTGGAAATGAGCCCAAGAATAAATGGGCCCTGAGAAGGCCGAAAGATAACATGGGCTTGAAAGGGCCCATTGGAATAATGGGCCGTTAATGGGTATAAAGCGATATACTGTTCATTACAGGCCAGTTTCACCATGGGCCATTAATGGGCCATGAGTTACAAAGTGTCTCATATGGGCCGAAAGACGTCATGGGCCAGACATGTGCCGGAACTTACAACGGGCTGGGACCATATTGGATGGCCCAGATGACGCTACTGGGCCTAATTCTGATAGGCCGTAACGGGCCCTGGGTTAGCGGGCCGTAAATGGGCTATGTGCGAACAGGCCGTTAACAGGCTTTCTGTGGGCCGGCCCGCTATCTTTTGACCAAGTCAAATGGGCCGGCCTTTTCACAGGAATGGGCCTCTATTGGGCCGTGCCACGTGTTGACGTATCATTGGCGCATTCTGTCCAATGAGTGGATGACATCTGTCCTAGCGGTGAGCCGACATGTGTTTCCTCCAGTCAATGATAATTTTACACGTGGAAAATCCCCATTGGTTCGGGCTGTTAACAGGTTATCGGATCAAAATCGAAACCCGATAGCTTAATGGTGACCCGTTACGATGGATGCCATGTGTCGGTCACCCTTGACGAAAGCACTTCTATGACGCGCGATTTATCGTCATGGAAGTGGACACTTCCGTGATGATAATTTTTCTAATGTCATGGAACACTTCTATGACAGCACAAGTATGACTATCTTGATTCTGTCATAAAATCGTCATGGATGTACATGCATGACAGAAAACGTGACCTACTGTGACAAACACGTATCACCACGGAAGTGTATTTTTTTTGTAGTGACGATCTTCGACACACGCGCCACACTAATGTTGTGAAATGGGTATTCAAACATGCATGCACACATCACCTCCATACATATGCATGTAGTGATTGTCTTCAAACGGTACACTCCCTTACGTGGTTATCCACGACAAACCTATATATTCGTGGGCCCCCGTGGACATCCATGATCACCTTGACTGACAACAAGATTGGTTACCATGGTGGATTCTTCCTCTGGTTCATCTTATCATAGTATAAGTCATGGTGAGATTCAGACCTAATTAAGTTTGAGCGCATATACTATGCATGCATGCATGAATCCCCGTCGCCGGCTTGAAGTGTGGTGTAACATACATATGCATCGTCAACCTAGCCCTCACTTAGTGTGGGGATTTCTAGTTTGAAATCACGGTGCCACATCAAAGTTGTTCCATTGTGTATTCAAAAACACACCTGTCCATACATATGTTTGGGCCACATGCATGCAGTGGTTGTCCTCTGGGACTAGCTACTTGCATGATTATTGGCGAGCTAGCCCATCTCTGGGGTCGCATGGACGGCCATCACTTTGACCTACGACAAGAGAGAGGTTGTACGACCAAGGTGGATTATTCTTGGTCCATTTTACGATCCATCTTGGTGAGATGCCTCTCTGGCCCGCTGACTGAAAGTGTGTGTGGCGGGGGGGGGGGCTGCTACTTCGCACTTTGCTAGGTGAACCTCGGTTGGGGGGCATGCATTCATAGTTTAGGATTCCCTTCGTGCCGACACAAGAGGGGTCTGCTAGCTACTTTGCACTTTGCTAGGTGAACCTTGGTTGGGCGGTCATGCATTCATAGCTTATGATTCCCTTCGTGCCGACACGAGGGGGGCAAGCAATACTGCGCGCTATGCGAGATAGGTGCCACATCGAAGTTGCATTTGGTATTTGAACATCAAACCACCCTTTTTATACATAAATTTGGTCCACATGCAAGTGTGTTCGTGTTCTGACCCTCTCCCTCATCATTTTTCGCCAAATTTATGAACATTAGATAAGTCGGATGACGCAACAGACACGGTTCACCCAAACTAATCGTGTACCACGCTGGTGCCCCTGTCACGCACACATCCGCATAGTACATTGGGATCCACGAGGCTTCCCCTCTCAAAAATATCTACCCGCCTGCAGCTTTTTTTGTTTGATAACACACAATTATTGTGTTTCAACCGTGTGTGATGTTTGTTGTTCCCAATCCCGCCTGCATCCCTCGAAAATATCTACCTGCCTCAAGGGTTTTTCTGTTTCATAAAACACGGTTGTTATCTCCAGACCGTGTGCGATATACCATCATCAAAAAATTCAATAGCCCCGGCATTTCACTCCCCTGTAGTAAAATTTTCAGTACCTGTGTCATTTCCTCAAACACCCCCCTCTCCTCTCCCCTCCACACACACACACACCAAAACCTCCTCGGGCGTGCACACACACTCCTCCCTCGCTCGAAACCCTAGCAAGGTCCCCGCCGCCGCCGCCGCCGCAAGGCCTCCATTATCAGCATCTGCCAGTTTGCCCGTGCAGCTTACCCACAAATCTCCATACCCAGGCCGCCGCGAGTTTCTAAGATGACACCTGCCAAACGCCCCCTTTCCCACAGATCCCATCCCCATCCCGATCCCCCACTCCAGAGCGTCGCAGCCTAAGCCCGTCTACGCTTCCCATGGATCTTGAGGAGCGACTGGCCCAAAAGAGGTGTATCATGGTCTCTTCGCCCAACGTCGCCGAGGAGGCTGACGACCATTGCTACCTCTTGAGCACTGCGTTGGTTTTCCCTTGAAGAGCAAAGGGTGATTGTAACACCCCGAGACCGATGTGCCAGGTGTCTTCCAGTTATTCGCTGTTGTTGCCTTGTATTTGCTTGCGTGTCATGCATTTCATATCATGTCATCATGTGCATTTCATTTGCATACATGTTCGTCTCATGCATCCGAGCATTTTTCTCGTTGTCCGTTTTGCAATCCGGCGCTCCTATGTCATCCGATGCCCCTTTCTACCTCTCTTCGTGTGCGGGTGCTAAATGTGTTCGGATTGGACCGAGACTTGTCATGCAGCCTTGGTTTACTACCGGTAGACCGCCTATCAAGTTTCGTACCATTTGGACTTCGTTTGATAATCCAACGGTTAACCGAGGGACCGAAAAGGCCTCGTGTGTGTTGCAGCCCAACACCCCTCCAAAGTGGCCCAAAACCCACCTAAACCTCCTCCATCATCTCGGTCGTTCGATCACGATCGCGTGGCCGCAAACCGCAACTCATTTGGACTCTCCTAGCTCCCTCTACCTATAAATAGGAGATCCCCTTCCAAAATTCGCGGTGCAAACCCTAACCTCCTCCTCTGCGTGCCGCCGGACATTTCTTCTCCGCCGACGGACATGTCCGTTTCATCCCGCCACCGCGCTCAGCCAACCCGCGCGCGACACGTGGCGCCGCCAGCCCCTCCGCCGCCGCGGCCCGCGAGGCCCACGGCCGGCCCGCCCACACCCGCGCCGGGCCCGAGCCGCGCCCCCGTGCTCCGCCGCCCACTCCGCCATGCACCACCATCTTCGCCGCCTCCGGCCGGCGAGCTTTGCCGGTACCACCTCCGCCGGCCGCCCGCTCCGGCGCACGCCACCGCCCCGCTACCCGCGAGCTCCCGCGGAGTGCGCCGCCGCCCACGCCCGGTGTCAGGACCCCGATTCTAAGTCACACCGATCTAGCCTGTAACACCTCATATCACTTTGCGTCCTCACGCACGGTATTCCCACGGGTGTCGCCTTACCATGGCCCGGGACCGTTTGTGCCTTTTGGCTCACGTATATGATAGTGTCGCTAGCATCCATATGACAGAGAACCCGGGCCGACATGACTAGTCGTGAACCCAAAGCGGCACCAACCTATGGGGACAGGCATACATGAATCACATCGAGCATGTCGGTCAGCAGCGCGTGAATTCGGGCTGTAGCACTGGGCTAACAGGACTCCAGGAACCCCGGCTGTAGCAGGCTAGGTAGGACTCCAGATGTCACCGCGTGACATTTCCCCGAAGGGACAGACACAGGAACAAAGTGAAACACATGCCGACCAGTCAAGTGTCCTGAGCAGTAGTTCTGGGCTAGCAGGACTCTGGTGAACTGGGCTATAGCGGACTACTATGGCTCATGGAAGCACAAGACTACATTTCCCCATAAGAGAGGCTACCAAGGATAAACAACTAGGTTGTCGGATCCCACACATACCAAGCATTTCAGTCATACACACAATACGCTCGACATGTGTAAATACAACATGGCATCACAACATAACTTTACGACTCAAGTATTTATTCATTAGGCTCCGAGGAGCGAGATATTACAAACATGGGTCTCATGACCCCACCTTCAGAGCATACAAGTCAAAGCACATGCGGAAGCTTAACATGTCTGAGTACAGACATCTACAAATGAAAAAGGCTGAGAAGCCTGACTATCTACCAGATCCTGCCGAGGGCACAAGATCGTAGCTGAGGTATCAAGCTAAACGTCTAAGTCCACACGGAACTACTAGCGAGACTGACGTCTCTCTACAAAACATAAAATAGGAAAACGTGAGTACAAATGTACCCAGCAAGACTTACATCAGAACTAGCTACATATGCATCAGTATCAATAAAGAGGTGGTGGAGTTTGACTGCAGCAAGCCAGCTTTGACTCAATGGCTAACCTGAACTACAACTGCAAGTAACTCTTTAGAGGTGGCGCACACGAGTCCACATATTCACCATATCAATACTCCACTATGGATCCGCTCCCGTCTCCCTACGAGAACGCCATCCATAGCACTCACGCTTATCTTGCGCATTTTAGAGTATCCACTTTCACTTGTCTATGAACTATGCAAGGGGTCCAAGTTTCCATATCCGAGGAATCCGGCTATTCGAATAGATAATGACAACCCTGCAGGGGTGTACTTCTTCACACACGCTCTCGCCACTTATCGCCCTGTACACATCATGTACCTCGCCAACCTTCAAGCGGAAACCGGGCAAGGGAGTCGACCACGACCTGGCTAACCAACAAGTCTCTAGTCCAGGTTTATCGCCTATTCGGGTTCCATCTGCAAGGAGATCCGGCCAGGGTGTCGCTCACAGCCCCAAACGATGTGTGCAGGGTTCCCAAGCCCACCATCCGGGTGCCACTTGGTACACCGTGCCACTGTGCCTAGTCTGTCCCAGGCCCACCTGTACCGGGTGCCACTTGGTAGACTACTAACACTACCTACAAACACCAGAAACTAGTTGCAACTCCTGGACAGAGATCGAGTTGATTAATAAGCCGAGAGGGGCCGAGTTACCAGAACCCAATGTGTGGTAGTAACTGTTCATGGATCACAAACACAGAACTCAGTTCCTGAGGACGGCTGCAATGAGACAACCCACCATGTACTCCTACATGGCCTCTCACCGCTACCTTTACCAAATCGTGTTCACACACTTAGCTCACACACAGTAGGACATGTTCAACACCATTCCAATTCATCCCCGATGAATTAGACCTGACTCAACTCTAAGCAGTAGCAGGCATGACAAACAACATGAATGAGTAGGCACATCAGGGCTCAAATAACTCCTACTCATGCTAGTGGGTTTCATCTATTTACTGTGGCAATGATAGGTCATGCAGAGGAAAGGGGTTCAGCTACCGCAGCATGTAACAATTGAAATGGTGTTGTCCTAATGCAGTAAAAGAGAGCAGGAGCGAGAGAGTGGGATTGTATCGGAATGATAAAGGGGTTTTTGCTTTCCTGGCACTTCTAAAGATAGTAGCTCTTCATCGGTGTCATCAAACTCATCGTCGGAACATACGTCTACTGAGGGGGAACAACCACCGACTAGCAAAGAAGGAACACAATCAATGCAATGCATATTCACATGAATGACATGTCATGTTAAGGGACTGAATTCACCTAATGCAATATATAGCCAAGTTAATCGAAGTGGAACTCAAACAAGATCAAATTCCAACTCCAAATGTTATTTCATAAATTTCCCTAATCATCATTTGTCCTATTCAGTGAGGTTAACTTGTTCAAACATGCATGAAAATGCCATATACAGATTCCTTGGATTTTTCTGATAATTTTTCATATATAACTTGTTTCATTTGGAGCTACGGTTGAATTTCTATGAATTTTAGAAGTTTTGGATATTTTCTGAATTAAATAAATCATTTTTGATTTATTTAAAATCCAGAAAACATATTACTATGTCAGCATGATGTCACTATGACGTCATCAGGTCAACTAGGTGGACCAGGTCAAACCTGACCAGTGGGTCCCACTGGTCAGTGTCAGAGTGCTGGTTAGGGTCGCTGACGTGTGGACCCAGTCAACGGCCATGTCAGCACGGTCAAAGATGACACATGGGGCCACCGAGATTAAGTTAAATCTAAGTCCTGTGGTTAATTAAGGGACGGGGCCCGCTGTCAGTGCCTTGGGAGATTAATTAGCGGGTGATTAGCCTTTAACTAAGTGGCCACGTCGGCGGCTAACCGCCGGTGACACACAGACGCGGCGGCGTCGCTCGTTCCGGCGATTCCGGCGATGAGAGGAGGCGGGGTTGGGCTCTACGGGTAGCTGGCGCAACGTCGCGTCCGTTGGTGGCCGTGGTTGGGCCTGGGGTGGCCGGGGTCGACGGCGGCGAGCTCGGTTGCGGCTGCCGGAGTTCGGGTGGCCACGGGTTAGCTGCTGCAGCCTGCAAACGGGTGGTTGCTTGCGCTAGTAACGCTCTACGGGACGCCGCGAACGCGTTGGAGTCGCCGGGGTGACCAAATGGTCACCGGAGCTGCGTTGACGGTGAGCTCAGGCAGCAGCGTGCTACAGTCTGCAAGGGGGCGACGGCTACGGCGAGAGACAGACCACGGGGTAAGGGGAAAACGGTGGCGGAGCTCACATCGGTGCCGTAGGGATGGTTAGCGGGCTCGGGGACGCTCGGAGGTGTCGAATCGGCGGTGGCGATCTCCGGTGGCCGTCGGTGATGATGACGACGATGGCGACGCGTAGGGGCTCTTCCGGTCGCGTGAGACGAAGTGGAGGACGAGGGAGGCACGGCGGAGCTCGGGGCCGCGTCGGAGAGGTGGGGGGTGGCGGTGAGCGCGGCGAACGGCGTCGGTGGTCTCGGGTGTGCTCGGCGGCGCGAGGAGGAGAGGCCAGAGGAAGGGGGCGAAGCAGAGGAAGGAGGGGAAAGTGAGAGGGGGCCACCCTCATCTCCTGGGCGTGCAGGTGGACTCGGGGAAGGCTAGCCAGCGCGAAGCAGGAGGTGGCGCGCTCGGCCACGTGCGAAGTCTCTCCGTCTGCCTACTGGCAGAGGTTGAAGATGACTGGCAAGTCGCCAGGTGGGCTGGGCCGGCCACTTGGGCTCCAGGTGGGCTGCACAGGTAAGGTTTCCTCTCTCTCTCTCTCTATCTCTCTCTCTCTCTTTTCCATTTCTGTTTTCTATTTATTCTGTTTTGTTTTGATTTAGTAAAATACTAAACCATTTTATAAAATGCTGAAAATATTTATGGGCACCTCTGAAATTAATTCCAACAGCCCAAAAATACTTCCAAGATTATTTGGACATTTAAAAATATTTATAGCATTTAAATGTCCAAATGCAAATACTTTAAGATTTAACTCAAAGATCCAAAGTGTCCTAGAAAAGTGAGCACCATTTTTGGCAGAGGTTATGGACCAAGGCAAAGATGATGAACATTTTAGAAGGGCATTTCAGGATCATTGAAAAGATTTTTATTTTGATCCTAATTGCATTTCATTTAGTGCTAGGGCTTGTCATCCCCATTTCAAATTTCAAACAAATATAGACATGATGCATGGATGCTTATGAAACTAGTTGCAATCAAATTCTAGGGCTGTGATACCCGGGATCCCCCGCGCTCGAGGTCGCCGCGCCTCCGACCGACCGACGCCGCCTCTCCGGCGCGCCGCCACTCCTCCCGGTCGCCGGGCCGCCGCACTTCTTCCTCGCCGGCGCCGTCACGCCCGCGACCACCGCCGCCGTCCGCCCCGCGCCGGCCTGCGCCTCTTCCCCGCCGGCGCCTCTCCTCGCCGACCTCAACCGGCACCGCGCCCCGGCATCCGTGCCCTCCCTCCGGCCATCATTGTCTTCTCCGGCGAGCTTCCTCGTTTTCCGCGCAGCTACAGTAACCGCCCCGATCTGGATCCAGACCCAGATCGACCCCCAGTTGACTTTTCCCTTCGAACCCTAATCTTTTTGCATTTTTCATCGCATCGTAACTCTGCACTTGTAGCTCTGATTCGTGCGTGTAGCATAGCAAAATGTTCGTCTCGACGAGTACATCATTTCATCTCATTGCATCATTTTCATTTGAGCTCATCTTGATGCCCGAAATGCTGTTGGAAGAGGGCTATGTGATGAATTTGTCAGATCTGTTTCAGCAAATGGCCTTTTGTCATTTTTGCCATGATTAATGTGTGCATGCTATGATCTTGAGTTCTACTTGTGTTTTGTTATATGCCATGCCATCTTTACACGGGTTTATGCCATGTATTTTTGTGACCTTTGTGGTGACTAGCACAAGCTTTCAAAGTAGCGTAATCGGTAATGCTGATTTCAGGGACTTAGAATTTCACCAAGTCCTTGTCCTGATTTTGTTGTTATGCCATATGTTCATGTTGTTTCCTAGTGATCCGTGCCTCTTTTGAGGATGATCAGTAAGGATGTTTTGTTAATATTGTGGTGGTCTATCCATCCATGTCTTTGTTTGCATTTATGGAGCACCCTAGCTTGAGTCTATCGAGCTCTACTTTTGCTATAAAGTGAATCCTGGCAGATTGTTGACATGTTTAGCGATTTTGCCGAGGATGTTGCTATTGATCCGTGCATGCTATGATGTTGTCCTTGCCACGTCTAGCTTCTATGCTATGTCTTCTTGATGGGTGTATGCTTAGTTTGTCATGCCATGCTCTGTAGTGAGTGCATCGAGCTCGTAAACATGCCTACTTGCTAATCTGTTTTGCATGCTCCAGTTTTTCACTAAGTCTGAATCTGTTTATGTTTTTGCCATGTTCTCATGCTTGCAATTGTATTCTCTGATCCCTTTTGGCTCAAGATCACTAAGGGACATTTGTTAAGTGCTTTGAGTAGCTTCATGCCATGCCTTGCTTTGCCATGATATGTTCCTGTAGCATGTAGTTTTCATGCCCTAAAGATTGCTTCCTGATGATAAATTCCAGACTTGTGTTAATTTCACCAAGTCTGAAACCTGTTACCATTTGCACTTTTGCCATGCTTGTTTGAACCTGTTAATGAGTGAACTAGCCGTAGCTCAGTGTTCATCTTTTGTCAAGCTTCATGAGTGGATCCCTGCCATGTACTTTGTTGTCATGTTTGATTACCGTAGCATATTTATCTTGATGCATTTAAATGGCTTCTTACTGTTTATCGCAGACCGGTGCCATTTTTGTTTTGCTTGCCATTTCCAAACCGTGCATCTGATTCCGGTGATCTTTATATCGATTTCAACCGAAATCATCTCACCTTTCCAGTGGCACTCTTGGAATTCCAAGTTGAGGCCAGGTTCAGTCATTCCTTTCCAAATCATGCATATGCATCACATACCGCATCCTACATATCATACCATGTTCATGTGTTGGTTGTTTACTATGTTGTGTGTTTCTTTCTGATGTTGCTTTTTCGGGTTGGTTCTGGTTACGTCGCGTTTGTGAGGACCCATTAGACTACATCCGTTTGTCTTCTTCATGGACTCTTTCTTCTTCCTTGTGGGATCTCAGGCAAGATGACCATACCCTCGAAATCACTTCTATCTTTGCTTGCTAGTTGCTCGCTCTTTTGCGATGCCTATGCTGCGATACCTACCACTTGCTTATCATGCCTCCCATATTTTAAGCCAAGCCTCTAACCCACCTTGTCCTAGCAAACCGTTGTTTGGCTATGTTACCGCTTTGCTCAGCCCCTCTTATAGCGTTGTTAGTTGCAGGTGAAGATTGAAGTTTGTTCCTTGTTGGAACATGGAGATGTTGTTCCTTGTGGGAACATGTTTACTTGTTGGGATATCACAATATCTCTTATTTAATTAATGCATCTATATACTTGGTAAAGGGTGGAAGGCTCGGCCTTATGCCTGGTGTTTTGTTCCACTCTTGCCGCCCTAGTTTCCGTCATATAGGTGTTATGTTCCCGGATTTTGCGTTCCTTACGCGGTTGGGTTATAATGGGAACCCCTTGACAGTTCTCCTTGAATAAAACTCCTCCAGCAATGCCCAACATTGGTTTTACCATTCGCCACCTAGCCTCCTTTTCCCTTGGGTTCTGCAGACTCAAGGGTCATCTTTATTTTAACCCCCCCGGGCCAGTGCTCCTCTGGGTGTTGGTCCGAAATGGGCAGCCTGCGGGCCACCTCGGGGCAACTCGAGGGTTGGTTTTACTCGTAGCTTGACCTATCTGAGTGTGCCCTGAGAACGAGATATGTGCAGCTCCTATTGGGATTTGTCGGCACATTCGGGCGGTGTTGCTGGACTTGTTTTACCATTGTCGAGGATGTCTTGTAACCTGGATGCCGAGCCTGATCGGATTGTCTTGGGAGAAGGTATATCCTTTGTTGACCATGAGAGCTTGTGATGGGCTAAGTTGGGACACCCCTGCAGGGATTTGAACTTTCGAAAGCCGTGCCTGCGGTTATGGGAAGATGGGAATTTGTTAATGTCCGGTTGTAGAAAACCTGAAGTTGACCTTAATTAAAATACATCAACCGCGTGTGTAACTGTGATGGTCTCTTTCCGGCGGAGTCCGGGAAGTGAACACGGTGTTGGAGTAATGTGTGACGTAGGTTGGTATAGGATCACTTCTTGATCATAGTTGTTCGACCGTGCTTTTGCCTTCTCTTCTCGCTCTCATTTGCGTATGTTAGTCACCATATATGCTAGTCGCTTGCTGCAGCTCCACCTCATACCTTTTACCCTTCCTATAAGCTTAAATAGTCTTGATCGCAAGGGTGCGAGATTGCAGAGTCCCCTTGACTCACAGATACTTCCAAAACCAGTTTGCAGGTGCCGATGTTACCGAGCAGGTGACGCAACCAAGCTCAAGGAGGAGCTCGTTGAAGATCTTGTCCTTGGTGTTGTTTCGTTCTAGTTGTTCAGTAGTGGAGCCCAGTTGGGGTCGATCGGGGATCTGTGTAGCATTTGGGGTAGTCTTCTTTTATTTTGGTTCCGTGGTCGGACCTTGATTGTATTTGGATGATGTAATGCTTTATTCATGTAATTGTGTGAAGTGGCGATTGTAAGCCAACTATGTATCTCTTTCCCTTATGTATTACATGGGTTGTGTGAAGATTACCTCACTTGCGACATTGCTTTCAATGCGGTTATGCCTCTAAGTCGTGCTTTGACACGTGGGAGATATAGCCACATCGAGGGCGTTACAGTGATGCCATAAAGTAGCGTAAGTATTTCCCTCAGTTTTTGAGAACCAAGGTATCAATCCAGTAGGAGATCACACTCGAGTCCCACACACGTACACAAACAAATAAGAACCTCGCAACCAACATGATAAAGGGGTTGTCAATCCCTTCAAGGTCACTTAGGAGAGTGAGATCTGATAGATATGATAAGATAATATTTTCGGTATGATCATGTATATATAGGCATTACGTCCACGACAAGTAGACCGAAACGATTCTGCATCTACTACTATTACTCCACACATCGACCGCTATCCAGCATGCATCTAGAGTATTAAGTTCATAAGAACAGAGTAATGCTTTAAGTAAGATGACATGATGTAGAGGGATAAACTCATGCAATATGATATAAACCCCATCTTTTTATCCTCGATGGAAACAATACAATACGTGTCGTTTACTTTTCTATCACTGGGATCGAGCACCGCAAGATTGAACCCAAAGCTAAGCACTTCTCCCATTGCAAGAAAGATCAATCTAGTAGGCCAAACCAAACTGATAATTCGAAGAGACTTGCAAAGATAAATCAATCATACATAAAGAATTCAGAGAAGAATCAGATATTGTTCATAGATAAACTTGATCATAAACCCACAATTCATCGGATCTCGACAAACACACCGCAAAAGAAGATTACATCGAATAGATCTCCAAGAAGATCGAGGAGAACTTTGTATTGAGATCTAAAGAGAGAGAAGAAGCCATCTAGCAAATAACTATGGACCCGTAGGTCTGAAGTAAACTACTCACACATCACTGAAGAGGCCATGGAGTTGATGTAGAGGCCCTCCGTGATCAATGCCCCCTCCGGCGGAGCTCCGGAAAAGGCCCCAAGATGGGATCTCTCGGGTACAGAAGGTTGCGGCGGTGTAATTAGGTTTTCGTGGTGCTCCTAGATGTTTGGGGGTACGTGGATATATATAGGAGGAAGAAGTACGTCCGTGGAGCAACGAGCGGCCCACGAGGGTGGAGGGTGCGCCCAGGGGGGTAGGCGCGCCCCCCCGCCTCGTGCCCTCCTCGATCATTTCTTGACACCCACTCCAAGTCTCCTGGATCACGTTTGTTGAGAAAATCACGTTCCCGAAGGTTTCATTCCGTTTGGACTCCGTCTGATATTCTTTTTCTGTGAAACACTGAAATAGGCAAAAAAATAGCAATTTGGGCTAGGCCTGCGGTTAATAGGTTAGTCCCAAAAATAATATAAAAGTGTAAAATAAAGCCCATTATCATCCAAAACACATAATATAATAGCATGGAGCAATCAAAAATTATAGATACATTGGAGACGTATCAAGCATCCCCAAGCTTAATTCCTGCTCATCCTCGAGTAGGTAAATGATAAAAACAGAATTTTTGATGTGGAATGCTTCCTAACATATTTCTCAATGTAATTTTTCTTTATTGTGGCATGAATGTTTAGATCCGAAAGATCCAAGATAAAAGTTTAATATTGACATAAAAATAATAATACTTCAAGCATACTAACTAAGCAATCATGTCTTCTCAAAATAACATGGCCAAAGAAAGTTCATCCCTACAAAATCATATAGTTTGGTCATGCTCCATTTTTGTCACACAAGAATGCTCTCATCATGCACAACCCCGATGACAAGCCAAGCAATTGTTTCACACTTTAGTAATCTCAAACTTTTTTTGAACTTTCACGCAATACATGAGCGTGAGCCATGGATATAGCACTATGGGTGGAATAGAATATAATGAAGGAGGTTATGTGGAGAAGACAAAAAAGGAGAAAGTCTCACATCAATGCGGCTAATCAATGGGCTAGGGAGATGCCCATCAATTGATGTCAATGCAAGGAGTGGGGATTGCCATGCAACGGATGCACTAGAGCTATAAATGTATGAAAGCTCAACAAAATAAACTAAGTGGGTGTGCATCCAACTTGCTTGCTCACGAAGACCTAGGGCACTTGAGGAGGCCACTTGTTGGAATATACAAGCCAAGTTCTATAATGAAAAGTTCCCACTAGTATATGAAAATGACAAAACAGGAGAGTCTCTATCATAAAGATCATGGTGCTACTTTGAAGCACAAGTGTGGAAAAAAGGATAGTAGCATTGCCGCCTTTTATTCTTTTTTTTGGGCCTTCTTTTTTTTTCTTTTTTTGGCCTTTATTTTTTTATTTGGGACAATGCTCTATTAATGATGATCATCACACTTCTATTTATTTACAACTCAATGATTACAACTCGATACTAGAACAAGATAAGACTCTATATGAATGCCTCCGGGGGTGTACCGAGATGTGCAATGACTCATGAGTGACATGTATGAAAAATTATGAACGGTGGCTTTGCCACAAATACGATGTCAACTACATGGTCATGCAAGGCAATATTACAATGATGATGCGTGTCATAAAAAACGGAACGGTGGAAAGTTGCATGGCAATATATCTCGGAATGGCTATGGAAATGCCATAATAGGCATGTGTGATGGCTGTTTTGAGGAAGGTATAAGTAGGTTTATGTGTGATAAAGAGTATCATATCACGGGATTTGGATGCACCGACGAAGTTTACACCAACTCTCAAGGTGAGAAAGGGCAATGCACGGTACCGAAGAGGCTAGCAATGATGGAAGGGTGAGAGTGTGTATAATCCATGGACTCAACATTAGTCATAAAGAACTCGCATACTTATTTCAAAAATCTACAAGTCATCAAAAACCAAGTATTACGCGCATGCTCCTAGGGGGATAGATTGGTAGGAAAAGACCATCGCTCGTCCCCGACCGCCACTCATAAGGAAGACAATCAAATAACACCTCATGTTTCAAATTTGTTACACAACGTTTACCATATGTGCATGCTATGGGACTTGGAAACTTCAACACAAGTATTTCTAAAATTCACAACTACTCAACTAGCACAACTTTAATATCACTATCACCATATCTCAAAACAATCATCAAGTATCAAACTTCTCTTAGTATTCAATGCACTTATATGAAAGTTTTTATTATGCCTAAAACCAAATTACCATGTTGTTCTAAAGGACTCTCAAAATAATATAAGTGAAGCATGAGGGATCAATTATTTATATAAAATAAAACCACCGCCATGCTCTAAAAGATATAAGTGAAGCACTAGAGCAAAAACTATATAGCTCAAAAGATATAAGTGAAGCACATAGAGTATTCTAATAAATTTCAAATCATGTGAGTCTCTCTCAAAAGGTGTGTATAGCAAGGATGATTGTGGTAAACTAAAAATCAAAGACTCAGATCATACAAGACGCTCCAAGCAAAACACATATCATGTGGCGAATAAAAATATAGCTCCAAGTAAAGTTACTAATAGACAAAGACGAAAGAGGGGATGCCTTCCGGGGCATCCCCAAGCTTAGGATTTTTGGTGTCCTTGAATTTAAACTTGGGGTGCCATGGTCATCCTCAAGCTTAGGGTCTTGCCACTCCTTGTTCCATGATCCATCAGATCTTTACCCAAAACTTGAAAACTTCACAGCACAAAACTTAAATAGAAAATCTCGTGAGCTCCGTTAGCGAAAAAAAAGACCACTTCAAGGTACTGTAATGAACTCATTCTTTATTTATATTGGTGTTAAACCTACTGTATTCCAACTTCTCTATGGTTTATAAACTCTTTTACTAGCCATAAATTCATCAAAATAAGGAAACAACACACGAAAAACAGAATCTGCCAAAAACAGAACAGTCTATAGTAATCTATAACTAACGCAAACTTCTGGAACCACAAAAATTCTAAAATAAACTGATGGACGTGATGAATTTATTTATTTATCATCTTCAAAAATAATTAACTAAATAGCACTTTCCAAATAAAAATTTCAGCAATTCTCGTGAGCGCTAAAGTTTCTGTTTTTTACAGCAAGATCAAAAAGACTTTCCCCAAGTCTTCCCAACGGTTCTACTTGGAAAAAACACTAATTAAACACAAAAAACACAACCAAAATAGAGGCTAGATAAATTATTTATTACTAAACAGGATCAAAAATCAAGGAATACAAATAAAATTGGGTTACCTCCCAACAAGCGCTATCGTTTAACGCCCCTAGCTAGGCATAAAAGCAAGGATAGATCTAGGTATTGCCATCTTTGGTAGGCAATTCTTCAATAAGACACCTATAACCCCTAGGTGTTTCTTTCTTTTTATTAATTATCAAACTCCTAGGCACAAAATTAAGAAAATCATTTGTAGCAAACGGTTCCTTAATGATAGCAAGAAGATTGGGATGAACACTTATTGATTTTAAATCCGTAGTTTCCTTACTAGAGGATTCACCCTTATTTTTAGGAACATATACAAGCTTGGCAATTTTGGTAGGAGGGTTTGGAGTATTTTTAACAAAAGAAAAAGCGGACCCCAAGTTGGTAATAATTCCCTCAAGTTTATCGATTCTAGTAGAATCTTGATCTATTCTTTCATTAACTATGGGTTCTTTTCCTTAAAACTTTTCAGAGTAACTCCCACCTTAGATCCATATTGGGTAATTTGGTTGTGGATCTTTTTATCCAAATTCTCAATCAACTCTATAGTAGCAACTTTATTCTCAATAATTTCAAGCCTTTGCATCACATGTTCCAAAGTTAACATAGTCCCATTAACCAAAAGTGGTGGCGAGCCAAACAAATCTATCATAGCATTATAAGAATCAAAAGTATGGCTACCCAAGAAATTCCCTCCGGTAATGGTACCAAGAATAAATCTGTACCAAGGAGTAGAACCTACATAAAAATTGCGGAGAAGAACGGAAGTAGATTGCTTCCTGGTAGATCTATTTTGAGAATTGCAAATTCTATACCAAGCGTCTTTTAGATTTTCTCCCTCCCTTTGCTTAAAATTAAGAATTTCATTCTTGGGAGACAACGGAGAAGATAGAGGACTAGCCATAACGACAAGGCAAGCAAGAAAGTGACAAACTAGAAAAGAAAAAGGGGAACTGAAAAAGAGGGCGAAGAAAATGGCAAGGGTGAAGTGGGGGAGAGGAAAACGAGAGGCAAATGGCAAATAATGTAATGCGAGGGATAAGAGTTTGTGATGGGTACTTGGTATGTCTTGACTTGTGTATAGACTCTCCGGCAACGGTGCTAGAAATGGCTCGTTGTCGGGAGTCAAATCTTGACTTGACTTGGCGCGAATCTCCACAGCAACGGTGCCAGAAATCCTTCTTGCTACCTCTTGAGCACTGCGTTGGTTTTCCCTTGAAGAGGAAAGGGTGATGCAGTAAAGTAGCGTAAGTATTTCCCTCAGTTTTTGAGAACCAAGGTATCAATCCAGTAGGAGATCACGCTCGATTCCCACGCACCTACACAAACAAATAAGAACCTCGCAACCAACGCGATAAAGGATTGTCAATCCCTTCACGGTCACTTACGAGAGTGAGATCTGACAGATATGATAAGATAATATTCTTGATATTTTTATGATAAAGAGAAATAAAGATGCAAAGTAAAATAAATGGAAAATAGAAATAGCTAAGTTTTGTAAGATTAATATGATGGAAGATAGACCCGGGGGCCATAGGTTTCACTAGTGGCTTCTCTCAAGAGCATAAGTATTACGGTGGGTGAACGAATTACTGTCGAGCAATTAATAGAATTGAGCATAGTTACGAGAATATCTAGGTATGATCATGTATATATAGGCATCACGTCCACGACAAGTAGACCGAAACGATTCTGCATCTACTACTATTACTCCACAGATCGACCGCTATCCAGCATGCATCTAGAGTATTAAGTTCATAAGAACAGAGTAATGCTTTAAGTAAGATGACATGATGTAGAGGGATAAACTCATGCAATATGATATAAACCCCATCTTTTTATCCTCGATGGCAACAATACAATACGTGTCATTTCCCTTTCTGTCACTGGGATCGAGCACCGCAAGATTGAACCCAAAGCGAAGCACTTCTCCCATTGCAAGAAAGACCAATCTAGTAGGCCAAACCATACTGATAATTCAAAGAGACTTGCAAAGATAAACCAATCATACATAAAGAATTCAGAGAAGAATCAAATATTGTTCATAGATAAACTTGATCATAAACCCACAATTCATCGGATCTCGACAAACACATCGCAAAAGAAGATTACATCGAATAGATCTCCAAGAAGATCGAGGAGAACTTTGTATTGAGATCCAAAGAGAGAGAAGAAGCCATCTAGCTAATAACTATGGATCCATAGGTCTGAAGTAAACTACTCACACATCACCGGAGAGGCCATGGAGTTGATGTAGAGGCCCTCCGTGATCAATGCCCCCTCCGGCGGAGCTCCGGAAAAGGCCCCAAGATGGGATCTCTCGGGTACAGAAGGTTGCGGCGGTGGAATTAGGTTTTCGTGGTGCTCCTGGATGTTTGGGGGGTACGTTGATATATATAGGAGGAAGAAGTACGTCGGTGGAGCAACGAGGGGCCCACGAGGGTGGAGGGTGCGCCTAGGGGGGTAGGCGCGCCCCCCTGCCTCATGCCCTCCTCGATCGTTTCTTGACGCCCACTCCAAGTCTCCTGGATCATGTTTGTTGAGAAAATCACGTTCCCGAAGGTTTCATTCCATTTGGACTCCGTTTGATATTCTTTTTCCACGAAACACTGAAATAGGCAAAAAAAATAGCAATTTGGGCTGGGCATCTGGTTAATAGGTTAGTCCCAAAAATAATATAAAAGTGTAAAATAAAGCCCAATAACATCCAAAACAGATAATATAATAGCATGGAGCAATCAAAAATATAGATACGTTGGAGATGTATCAACCATTTACTGGCTGCAACCCCTTTTGTCATTTCTGAAGGACACGTTCTGTGACGCTGGCTTGGGATCCATAGCTTCCAAGTCAAACTCATTGACGACGACCACGAGGAGGGAACCCTCTCCGGATCTTCCGAGGGTAAAGAGCCCATATGCTCTCCCAAGGGGAAAGAGCCCATCTGCGACATCAGGGAGGGCACCCTACAGCCGTGCTCTTCCAAGGGGATGGAGCCCATCTGCGACAACATGGAGCACATCCAGGGTCTGTGCTCTTCCCACGGGAAGGATCCCATCTATGACAAGTGAGGAACCCCATGATTTGTTTTGTCATGCCTCTTCACAGGGGGAAACCCATGATTTGTTTTGTCGAGTTCCTTTTGTAGTGTAGTGAGAATATGTCCAGTTTTAATTTCTATATTTGGTTGTTTGCAGTATGCCTTGTTTATTTTGGTTGTTCACAATGTGATGCTCTATATGTGCAATTATTTACTATGCAGTACATTTCATCAATATAGTTTTAAACATACCGATAGGAATGCATATATTTGCTTGCTGTTAAGCTTGTTATAGCTAGCATATGCATATTTTAAAGTTTTTTGATTGTTTGGTTGTTTGTAGTTAGCATATGTCTAGTTTAAAACGCTATCTTTGGTTGTTCGTAGTATGCCTTGTTTATTCCAGTTATTCACAACGTGATGTTCTATATGTGCAAGTATGAACTCTGTAGTTCAATTTCATCAGTACCAGTTTCAACAACAGCACTATGAACGACTATATTTGGTTGCTGCATCTTATAGTTAACACGCCTTTCCATTTTTTTAACAATAACCAGTGTACTTAGACTGGCACAATACCAGTTTGAATGACTATGTTTGCTTGTTGTTAAATGTTAGGCCTGTTGTAGTTAACACAACATTCCACTTGTTTTGCTTTACTAGCATGCTTAAACCTACACACTGAAGCTATCTTTTGGAGATTATTTTGTCTGCCATGGATAATTTTAGTTGATGTTTAGCCTATTGTGCTTAACATGCCTCTCGATGTACCTACACAGGACAATTTTGGGAACGACTGCTGTTTTCCATCGAGGTTAGTTTCATCCCATGGCTTATATATACTCACTTTTCAGGATATCGGTAGCTGGTACAATATAGGTCGGGGACTGATAAGGGACTAATCGGTGAATCGGACTTTTAACTGAATATATCTGTAACCCATTTATCGTTAGGTTAACTAGGGCCATATGTAATATATCTGAGGCTATAGAGCAACATGCACTGTACTTAATGTCTAAATATGCAATCCTAGGCTACATAGCAACAAGGAAGAGTGTTACCTTAATGTTCTGATGATGTCTAGATATACGTAGAAGAGCAGCAGTAGCAGTAGCAGCAGCAACAACAACAACAACACCACATCCCTGTTTGGATACACAACTTAGCTAGCAGTTATAGTTAGTTTTTAGCTCATGACTAACCCTGAACTAACTCCAATACTCCTTCCAAAGAGGTGTTTGGATGACAGGGTTGGATTGACAATAAATGCACTAGGAGAACTAGCTCCAATTAGCACCTCTTGCGTTGGATATTTTTTTGGGTGGTTTAGATGCAACTAGCTCAAACTAGCCCTCATGCTTGGATATACTTTAGGGCTATTTGAGCCTGAACTAGCTCAAACTAACTCTAACCCATGGATACAACTACAGTTAATCAACCGATAATTTGTAAGAATGCAATAAACTCCTTCCGCCCATAATATAAGATGTTAATTCATCTAATATGTGAGTACATTGGATGATATAAGATATTATAAAAGAGTGTTGTACTACATCATTGTGCAATTATTGTTTAGTTTCTAATATTAACTCGGTGCTTTTAGGTACATATGTAATTGGTAAAGATCTGCGCTTCGACCCTTTCTGCATATGGGGCAATGAGATATCGATGAACCAGCATCAAGTGAGGAAGCTGATAAAGATTGTTAGTAAAATGGGTCAAAAGATGGCAATTAAACTATTTGTTTACACTTTATCCAAGACAACATCAAACTGCAGGATGGTAAGTAAGAACTCTGCTGCCTTCTTTTTACTGCCCATAATGAGTTGTGTTAGATGACAATGTCCGAATCTTTTTCCTTTGCAGTGATTGCCAAAGCAGTTTACTCAAGATTACCTCTCAAACTACATGATTGGTGGGCATTCAAAGGTCAAATTATTTCTACCAGAACACGATTATTATCTAGATGTTTTCATGAAGACCATGAAGGATGGGCGGTCGGCCATCACAAGGGGTTGGACTAGAGTCGTGCGTGCCTTCTGCATGGAGGAGGGCACAATATGGGCATTCCGCTTCACCTTGTTCAGCAATCAGAATGTATTTCACCTCTTTCTCGACCGTCTTTAATAGTACAAGTATACAATTGTGGTTCATCATTCTTTATTTGGTTCTTATGTAGTTCTTGAACATATGTACCTATGAATCGAATAATGCATTGGTTGTTTGAACCTGATGGATATGAATAAAGCTATAACATACATTCAAATTCAAATCCGTATAATTTGAAATAGCAACAATTAAATTATAGTAATATCACGCTCTCCAGGTTGTTACAGCACACACGGTTGGTATAGCACAAACGTTTACGATATACACCATAATCTGACATGGTTCACAGAGAGGAAACATGTGCAAGCATGCACACAATTGCGTTTGCAAAGCGTGTGCGATGTCCGACAATATCACAAACGTTGTGGGCAAACTAAATGTTTGTGATGGTTGCCTTATCGTACACGATTCGCAACCATGAATTGTTTCTGATGAAGTATGCATCGTAAACGTTGCACCACAGAATAGCGTGTGCGATAGTTGTCGTGTACGACAATGTTACGACGATCCGATGTTTCGCAATCCTATCTGACACTAGTATGATGATTTTCTAATCTTCTTAAATAGTTATTGCATACGGTTCGAGAAAAGCAAATGTGTGTGATTGTATGCATATCATACACGTTCTATAATAGTGAACCGTTTGTGATGGGCCGCGCATCATAAACGTAGCACCACAGAATACCGACTGCGATGGCAATGCGATCACAAACGAGTAGGAGTATTGTATATGCATCTTGGATCCCTATCCCCGATGGTTTCTGGGTCATGCGGGAAGGACCCCCTATCGCCCACACTCACTTGGCGATGGTCCCAAATGCCGTTGTAGAAAGGGGTTAAAAACCGTTTGTATAGCACCGACGCGTACCAGTGTCATTACGGTACGACCAATAAAGATCTTCATAGAATATGTAGGAACCAATATGAGCATCTAGGTTCCGCTATTGGTTATTGACCGGAGAGGTGTCTCAGTCATGTCTAGATAGTTCTCGAACCCGTAGGGTCCGCACGCTTAACGTTCAATGACGATTTTGTATTACATGAGTTATGTCATTTGGTGACCGAATGTTATTCAAAGTCCCGGATGAGATCACGGACATGAAGAGGAGTCCCGAAATGGCCGAGAGGTAAAGATTGATATATAGGACAATAGTATTCGGACACTGGAAGTGTTCCGGGGGTACCAAGTACATATCAGGTCACCGGAAGGGGTTCCGGGCACCCCCTAGCAACTATATGGGCCTAATGGGCCAAGAGAGGGACAGACCAGCCCCTAAGGGGCTGGTGTGCCCCCATATAGGCCAAAATAGGAGGATAAAGAAAGAGGAGAAGGGAGAAGGAAAGGGGAGGATTGGGTCTCCCCCTTCCTTCCCTCCCCCCTCTCTTTCCTTTCCCCTTCGATGAATAAGGGGGGCGAATTGGGGAGGAACCCCAAGTAGGATTCGGCCTACTTGGGGCACCCCCTTGGCTGCTCCCTCTCCCTCCCACCTATATATATGAGGGGGAGGTGCCTAGAACACACAACAACGTCTGTTAGCCGTGTGTGGCGCCTCCCTCCACAAATTACACCCTCGGTCATATCTTCGTAGTGCTTAGGCGAAGCCCTGCGCGGATCACTTCACCATCACTGTCACCATGTCGTCGTGCTGAAGGAACTCTCCCTCGAAACTTTGCTAGATCAAGAGTTCGAGGGACGTCATTGAGCTGAACGTGTGCAGAACTCTAAGGTGCCGTACGTTCGGTGCTTGATCGGTCGGAACAAGAAGAAGTTCGACTACATCAACCGCGTTGTCAAATGCTTCCGCTTTCGATCTACGAGGGTATGTAGAGAAACTATCCCCCTCTCCTTGCTATGAATGTCCTAGATAGATCTTGCCTGAATGTAGGATTTTTTTGAAATTGCATGCTACATTTCAACACAGGCCGCGGGAACTAGTCTCCGCGGCGAGCAGCGATGAGCTCTTTCGTGTCTTCAAGACGCTGCTTGAGAGCATCCACGGATTCCTCCACCAGCCTTTGGCGCTCGATGCGGAGCATGTCATTCTCGTCCATAAGTTTCTTGATGATGACGTCGGTCCTCTTCAATAAGGCAGTGGTCTCCTCCTGCCGCTCCGCACTTCCGACGATCTTCGCCCTGAGCAGGTCGCGCTCGACCCGGAGCTTCTCATTGCCCTCCCTTAGTTGTCGGATGATGTTGGTAGCCTGCTCAAACGAGGCTTTCATGTCGTCCTGCAACCTTGCCCAGCCAGAGATCTGATCCATCTGGCTATGAACGATCGCATGCATGCGCCTGTAAGAGTCCCCGCCTGCCCGTGAGACATTTTCCTAGGCCGCCGTGGCATGGGAGGACATCTCTGCTGCATTTGCGGCGCGGCGGGACATCTCTGCTGCTTTCGTGGCGCGGCCGGACTAGTTTGCTGCATCGGCGACGCGACGGGACCTCCGTGCTGATTTGGTGGCACGGCGGGACCTCTGTGCTGCTACGGCCGCGTGGCGGGACATGTCAGCTACTTTCGCGGCAAGGCGGGACATCTCTCATGCTTCCGCTTCCATGCTCGCCTCTCCCTGGTGGTAATCTCTCGACCCAGAACTCACGCTGTCCATGGCAGACGCAAGGGAACGATGCTGAATGACTTGTTTGTTTTTGTGGATGAGGAGTTGAGGAGGAATGTGCAGTCATCTTGGAGTAGTAGTATTTATAACCGAGTACTAATACGCTCCTAAGTGGGAAACCGTTTAGGTTTTGGTTGGTGTGAACAGGTTTGCAATTAAATATAGCATGGTAGTAATTTGGAATGTGATGGGATGCAGGCTAAAAATTTACTGACGGTTCTATAATTGTAAGTGCGGCACTATTCCTGGACGACATAACATGGGCACGCTTTCTCGGCCGCGTACGTGGCGTTTGCACCATAGGGTGCACCGGAATAGGCAATGTCAGCACATGTCTTGTTCCAACAACCGTGTGCGCTCATTATTACCATCGTGCACACTTCTTTTAATTAGAATGTGTGCCCGTCTAGCGCACACACATTGATCTGTCTAACTGTTTCTGTTTGTTGTGGTTAATCACAAACAGTTCATCCGTGTGAAGTGTATGCCGTCAATCGCAGACACTTTGATCTGGCAGACCGTTTCTGTTGTGTTGCCTAATCACAGACAGTTAATCCTCCTGAAGCGTATGCCCTCAATCGTACACACCGTTATCTAGCTGTCCGTTTTTGTTATTCTACCTCATCACAAACAGTTAGTCCGAGTGAACTGTACACCGTATACTGCACATGCCTTCATCTGGCTGCCCGTTTCCGTTCTTCTTCCTTATCGCAAACAATTAATTGAACTGAACCATACGCCCTGCATAGCACACACAACTAAAATCGGAACCGTGTTTGATGGCTCTGCCATCGCAAACATTTTGCATCTTTTTTGATGGTATTTTTACATCACCGTTTGTGATTAATGCATCGCACACAGTTTCGTCAAAGGGTCTCTGATCGTAGTGTCGTGTTAGCAGCAGCCTGCAGTAGTGACAATACAGAGAGTGTCACATACTGGTGGTATGAAAACTTTTGGAACATGAGCCCAGAAGAATTTTTCATTGATGAGCTGCTCAATTGCATACATGATCCATAGAGCATATGGCTTCAGTGATTAAGGGTTGTTAGCAGCACAAGCCAAGTTTTGAATGAAAAGATCTAGGACATCGAACCGAATTCCTTGAGAGATGGCCAGAAGAGCATTTCCCATGATGCCATTGACAGAATTTGGTTTGTTCATTGGTGTGAGAGAATTGCATAGGATATGAAACATCACTTTGTTGTCATAGGCCAACTTCTTGGGATCTACATCAACACATTCATCTCCAACCAAATTGGGGTCCATCAGTATGTGAAGTTGTGCTTCAGATACTTCCCAATAATGCAACATGTGTTCTCGATCTTTTTCAAACTAACATCGAGGAAGATTCAGCATGGCCAAAAACTGATCTGTCGAGCACTTGATCTTTTCACTTCCAGTCATGCATTCAAGACTCCAGGTTGAGCTATCTCCAAGTTCTCTTTAATTGTATAGTGTGGCGCAGAACTGATGGATAACTTCTCTATTACATCCATGATTCAAGCGCATAAAACCTTTCAGGAAGGCATGTTCAATATGCTCGATGGCATGGTGGAAACAGGGTATATCTTCGATCTCAATGAAGTTCAATATCTTGTGATTGAAAATTCGATTCTTGTCGAAAAGAATCCTAGCATAATACACAACTTGTTCTTCAGTCCAAAACCTGGGTGAAAGTGAAGTTCTCTCTCCTTCATACGGGCTGGCCCCAAAGAACGCAAGCTTCGAAAAATGAAGCTTCTCATTGAATGCAGGACCATTCGGGCCATATCCAGCAGGGAATAGGGGAAATGTTTCCTGAGGATTTTTCAGATTTTCTTCGTCGCTTATTTACATGGGCCGAATATCATCATATGCTGGCACATTTTCATTGATGGGCTTAAGTGGAGCAAGGGGCCTTTTCAACTTTTTTGGCGCAGATGGCATTAACGCACTTGCCTGACCTTGATTTTCCTTCGCTAGAACTCCTTCAGAGGCTTTCTCGCTATCAGGCACTAGGGCCTTTTCTTTCGGTGAACTATCAATAGTGGGAGGCATTACAACCTCTTCAGACGCTTGGGTCACAACAGATTCTTTCTCGGTTTCCTAGGGCACAATAGGTGTAACAACTTCTTCGTGAGCCATGGGCTCTTCATATTTCTTTTCTTCCTGTTCTAGCTGTGAAGCAGTAGAAGCAGGAGGAGGATGAGCCTCCATCTGGGTACACTACAAAAAAAGACACATCCATGACATTTTGGGCTGAACGAATTTTTTTCCTGTCATACTTATGACACTTCTATGATGATAATTGTGACAAAACCCGGTATCATCATAGATGTGGCGGGCTCCTACTTCTATGACAAAAAATCATGACAGAAAATGGGCTTTTCGTCCTGGGATGGCCGGAGACGCAGCTGCATGACATTCTTTGGGCCGTCCATGATGGAAAAAACCGTGGTAGAAGCGAGGGCGAGGAAAATTTCGGGGAGTTCCCTGTTACAGTGGGTGGTCGGGGGCCGAGCGATGCGTGTTTCTCTCATACACGTGCGCGTGTGTGTGTGAGGCATTGGGCTCTAACTGAACCCAAGCGACGCGTTGGGCTCTAACTGAACCCGAGCTATTGGACTGCAGGCTATGCATTACTGAACCCGAGTGATTCCTTCTCTACTGCTGCTAACTGAAGACGATCGATGCTGCCTCTGGATGAACAATGAGCATTGGGTGGGGGGGTTTGGATGAACAGTTCCCAGTGGGGGTGGATGAACAGGACCCCGTGGTGTTGCCTCTGGATGAACAGGACCCCGATCGATCGAGCCGGTTGGGGCTGGATGAACAGGACCCCGTGGAGGGCTGAATGAACAGGACCACCCCGTGGAGGGCTGGATGAATAGTAGACGGTGGAGGGATGGATGAACAGTAGCACGTGGAGGGGTGGTTGAACAGGAGCCCGTGGAGAGGGCTGGTTGAACAGTAGCCGGTGGAGTAGCGCGCGGTGGAGGCTGGATGAACAGGAGCCCGTGGATGAACAGTCGCAGGTGGAGGCTGGAGGAGGTCGACGATGGATGAACAGTAGCCCGTGGAGGCTGGAGGGGGTCGACGGTGGAGATGAACAGTATCCTGTGGAGTCCCGTTTTGTGGTAGGCCACACCCCTCCCGATGAACAGGATCACCGTTTTGACCGTAGCGCTCCAGCACAAGTCTGTTTCCTCCGTTTTGCGGTACGCCACACCCCTCCCGATGAACAGGACCCCCGTTTTGACCGTAGGATGTCCGTTTCCTCCATTTTGCGGTACGCCAGACCCCTCCCGATGAATAGGATCCCGTTTCGACCGTGGCTGGTCGAACACAAGGCTGTTTCCTCCGTTTTGCGGTACGCCAGGCCTCGTTTCCATCGGTTGTTCCGTCCAAGCCCTCCCGATGAACACGACGACGCATTCCATTTCGACCTAGCCGGTTGGCTCCCCGTGAACGAGACGACGACGTTGTTTCTCCGTTCTGACCCAACCAAGTACATGAGCCCTAGCCGTACGTATGCGCGAGTAAGCGTTCGAGACCGTGCCCGTATGTACGTACGTGGCCATATTTTCTTTCTTGCACACTGGCTGCTATACGTACGTGTACATGCTACGTGTGCGCCTCTACTACGACACGTGCGTGCCTCTACATGGACCAGTATGTACGTACATGTTTGCAACCAGAATGACAACACTACGTACGCTTCGACCAGGTGGGTCCCGACTGTCAGGCACTTCCTTGCGTGCGAAGATGTAGCTGGTGGGTCCCTGCAGTCAGGGGGGCAAATCATTTTTTTGCCCGGACGCACTTCCTTGCGTGCGAAGATGTCGCTGATAGGTCCCAGCAGTCAGGGGGAAGCATTTTTTCGCGAAATACGGTTGCCCGTCCGGTGGGTCCCTGCTGTCAGGTGGAGGAATCATTATTTTCCGCGTAATAAGGAGGCACTTCCTTGCTGCGGCCATGGAACCAGCTGTCAGCCTCTCCACGTATAGTCCATGTCCGATGGAAGCCATTCCTTGACCATGTTGACCACGCCGTGCCGAGAGCACCAGGGCGGTGGACGATGGCGAGGCCTAGGAAGGGGACGACGTGGAGCCGGGGAAGACACGGCAGTGGATGCCCACGCGTAGAGGAGTATGAGGGTTCACTGGTTCGCTGCGGTGTGAGGCTGCCGTCGCCACAGTAACAGGGGGTGTGGGTGAGTAGAGGGATGGCCTGGCCAGCGATGGGAGTACTAGGGGCCGGTGAGGCCTCCGCGGCATCGCAGCCGGCCACGGGAGGCAAGAGCACGAGGCACGACTGGCGCTGGTTTGGGCGGCTGGAGCAAGAAGACCAGAGGTTTAAGAAGCACTGCGGCCGTTGGATGGACATCGTATGGTCACTGGAGCTAGCATCGTTCATATTGACTAAGTTGACAAAGCCCTTCGGCCCCGTCAACTTAGTTGGCCCACACGTTAGCCTCCCACTATTGTGGGTCCCAGCTAGCAGGGGGTATTCATTTTTTGTGCGTAATAAGGAGGCACTTCCTTGCGTGCGAAGATATAGCTGGTGGGTCCGACCTGTCAGTGGTGGGAACATTTTTTTTCAAAATACAAAGGCCCTTCCGGTGGGTCCCAACTATCAGGTGGAGGAGTCATTATTTTGCACGTAATAAGGAGGCATTTCCTTGCGTGCGGCCGTGGACCCAGCTGTCAGCCTCTCCACGCACAGTCTACTTCCGATGGTGTCGTTCGTTGACCACGTTAACCACTCCGTGTCGAGCGCATCCAAGGTGGTGGACGATGGCGAGGCCTCGGACAGCAATGAGCCGGAGATGGGAAGACGCGGGAGTAGAGTCGCAGACGGAGAGGTGTACGAGGGTTAACTAGTTCTGGTGCAGTGTGGTTCGGCAGTCGGTGGAGAAGAACAGGAGGTGTGGAGGGGTGGAGGGATGGCCTGGCCAACGGTGGAGTAGCGCTTAACAGCAAAGCGTGCTAAGCAGAGATGCTAGTAGCAGGAGGCGGGAGCAGGTGGTCCCGACGGCGCTGGAGGAAGAAGACGAGAGATTGAAGATGGATGGCGGTCGTTGGATGTAAATCCAACGGCTAACGATGTCAGAATCATTTGTTGACTAAGTTGACAACGACTTGCATTGCCTTCGACCTATTGGCCCATATTTCAGCCTCCAAAAATGTGGCACGTATTCAACCCATTTTTTCAGAATTACAGTCTTTTTTCACGGTGTAGAATTTACAGTCAATTTGATCTTTTTTTGAATTGTAGTCCATTAGCTAGGCTGGGTGAACAAATAATGTAGCGTCCATGTGGCCCATTTAAGTTTTTCCTAAAAAATTACAGGCCATTTGCACTTTCTCGAAATACACGATTTTGTTAGGCCGATTCTAATTATAATGTTGGGGTGCGCACAGCAATGTTATCAAAAAATAAACAGGGGCTGAGCATTTTGTTATATATATATATATATATTTAAATAATAAGTGATTTATTATTACATTTGTCCTTAAATATTACCAAGCTTTTGTACACAATCACCAGGATTTTCGTTGCCAAAAAATCCAGGATTTTATTGTTAAAAAATTATTTTTATAAGTTAATAAGATGTGGGATATTGTTTTCTTACATATGTAAGTATCTGTTAAATATATGATGACAATAACAATAATATATAATAACATATAAAATAATTTAAATATATATAATATAATTAGAAGGGAAACATAAGTTGGACCAAGCGTTCCTATTCTTATATAGAAAAATAGAACAGACCTCTGCGTTTTCTCCAAAAAAAACATAAATTGGGCTGCCGATGTTTCAGGAAAAATAAAACCTCAGATGGGAGGTCCATAGGCTGGCCGATACATGAGGGCCCTCAAGAAAATACAAACATGCCTATGGACCTCCCATCCAAGGTTGTGGGCTACGCATGTTAAAAAAGAAAGCCTAGACGGGGCAGCCCAAAACCCAGCTGATACTTGTTGCCCCAGTGATAATAAATGATATGTGCCATCTCCCCGGCTTCGTTGTGAATTTATCTCCTAATAGCAAGATGCCCATGCATTGCACGCATCAAGATGCATTTGTATGAGTACTTTATCTTGTGGGAGAAAAGGATGAATGAGGGAAGGCCTTATTTGCAAATCTGGAGAGGGGTGTGGGTATCTTTTTGTTAGGGAACGTAGTAATTTCAAAAATTTCCTACGCACATGCAAGATCATGGTGATGCATAGCAACGAGAGGGGAGAGTGTTGTCTACGTACCCTCGTAGACCCGCAACGGAAGTGTTGACACAACGTAGAGGAAGTAGTCGTACGTCTTCCCGATCCGACCGATCCAAGTACCGAACGTACGGCACCTCCGAGTTCTGCACACGTTCAACCCGGTGACGTCCCTCGAGTTACGAACCAGAAAAACATTGAGGGAGAGTTTTGTCAACACGACGGCGTGATGACGGTGATGATGTTCTATCGACGCAGGGCTTCGCCTAAGCACCGCTACGATATGACCGAGGTGGAATATGGTGGAAGGGGGCACCGCACACAGCTAAGGAACGATCACGAGGATCAACTTGTGTGTCATGGGGTGCCCCCTTGCCTCAGTATATAAAGGAGGGAGAGGGGGAGGTGCGGCCGGCCCTATGGGTGCGCCTGGAGGAGTCCTACTCCAACTGGGAGTAGGACTCCCCCCTCTTGCCTTGTTGGAAAAGGAAGGAGGAAGGGAGAAAGAGGAAAGGGGGGCGCCGCCCCCCTTCCTTGTCCTATTAGGACTAGGGGGGAGGGGGCGCGCGGCCTGCCCTGGCCAGCCCTCCTCTTCTCCCTTATGGCCCATGTAGGCCCAATAACCCCCGAGGGGGTTCCGGTAACCCCACGGTACTCCGGTAAAATCCGGATTTCACCCGGAAAGTTTTTGATATCCAAATATAGGCTTCCAACATATCAATCTTTATGTCTCGACCATTTCGAGACTCCTAGTCATGTCCGTGATCACATCCGCGACTCCGAACAACCTTCGGTACATCAAAATACAAAAACCCTAATTACGATCGTCACCGAACTTTAAGCGTGCGGACCCTACGGGTTCGAGAACTATGTAGACATGACCGAGACACGTCTCCGGTCAATAACCAATAGCGGAACCTGGATGCTCATATTGGCTCCTACATATTCTACGAAGATCTTTATCGGTCAGACCGCATAACAACATACGTTGTTCCCTTTGTCATCGGTATGTTACTTGCCCGAGATTCGATCATCAGTATCTCAATACCTAGTTCAATATCATTACCGGCAAGTCTCTTTACTCGTTCCGTAATACATCATCTTGCAACTAACTTATTAGTTGCAATGCTTGCAAGGCTTGAGTGATGTGCATTACCGAGAGGGCCCAGAGATACCTCTCCGACAATGGAGTGACAAATCCTAATCTCGAAATACGCCAACCCAACAAGTACCTTCGGAGACACCTGTAGAGCACCTTTATAATCACCCAGTTACGTTGTGACGTTTGGTAGCACACAAAGTGTTCCTCCGGTAAACGGGAGTTGCATAATCTCATAGTCATAGGAACATGTATAAGTTATGAAGAAAGCAATAGCAACAAACTAAACGATCAAGTGCTAAACTAACAGAATGGGTCAAGTCAATCACATCATTCTCCTAATGATGTGATCCCATTAATCAAATGACAACTCATGTCTATGGTTAGGAAACATAACCATCTTTGATTAACGAGCTAGTCAAGTAGAGGCATACTAGTGGCTCTCTGTCTTTTGTCTATGTATTCACACATGTATTATGTTTCCGGTTAATACAATTCTAGCATGAATAATAAACATTTATCATGATATAAGGAAATAAATAATAACTTTATTATTGCCTCTAGGGAATATTTCCTTCAGTCTCCCACTTGCACTAGAGTCAATAATCTAGATTACACAGTAATGATTCTAACACCCATGGAGCCTTGGTGCTGATCATGTTTTGCTCGTGGAAGAGGCTTAGTTAGCGGGTCTACAACATTCAGATCCGTATGTATCTTGCAAATTTTTATATCTCCCACTTGGACTAAATCCCGAATGGAATTGAAGCGTCTCTTGATGTGTTTGGTTCTCTTGTGAAATCTGGATTCCTTCGCCAAGGCAATTGCACCAGTATTGTCACAAAGATTTTCATTGGACCCGATGCACTAGGTATGACACCTAGATCGGATATGAACTCCTTCATCCAGACTCCTTCATTTGCTGCTTCTGAAGCAGCTATGTACTCCGCTTCACATGTAGATCCCTCCACAACGCTTTGTTTAGAACTGCACCAACTGACAGCTCCACCGTTCAGTAAAAACACGTATCCGGTTTGCGATTTAGAATCGTCCGGATCAGTGTCAAAGCTTGCATCAATGTAACCATTTACGATGAGCTCTTTGTCACCTCCATATACAAGAAACATATCCTTAGTCCTTTCAGGTATTTCAGGATGTTCTTGACCGCTGTCTAGTGATCCACTCCTGGATTACTTTGGTACCTCCCTGCTAGACTTATAGTAAGGCACACATCAGGTCTGGTACACAGCATTGCATAAATGATAGAGCCTATGGCTGAAGCATAGGGAACATCTTTCATTTTCTCTCTATCTTCTGCGGTGGTCGGACATTGAGTCTTACTCAACTTCACACCTTGTAACACAGGCAAGAACCCTTTCTTTGCTTGATCCATTTTGAACTTCTTCAAAACCTTGTCAAGGTATGTGCTTTGTGAAAGTCCAATTAAGCGTCTTGATCTATCTCTATAGATCTTAATGCCCAATATGTAAGCAGCTTCACTGAGGTCTTTCATTGAAAAACTCTTATTCAAGTATCCCTTTGTGCTATCCAGAAATTCTATATCATTTCCAATCAATAATATGTCATCCACATATAATATCAGAAATGCTACAGAGCTCCCACTCACTTTCTTGTAAATACAGGCTTCTCCAAAAGTCTGTACAAAACCAAATGCTTTGATCACACTATCAAAGCGTTTATTCCAACTCCGAGAGGCTTGCACCAGTGCATAAATGGATCGCTGGAGCTTGCACACTTTGTTAGCTCCCTTTGGATCGACAAAACCTTCTGGTTGCATCATATACAACTCTTCTTCCAGAAATCCATTCAGGAATGCAGTTTTGACATCCATTTGCCAAATTTCATAATCATAAAATGCGGCAATTGCTAACATGATTCAGACAGACTTAAGCATCGCTACGGGTGAGAAGGTCTCATCGTAGTCAATTCCTTGAACTTGTCGAAAACCTTTTGCAAGAAGTCGAGCTTTGTAGACAATAACATTACCGCCAGCGTCAGTCTTCTTCTTGAAGATCCATTTATTCTCAATTGCTTGCCGATCAACGGGCAAGTCAACCAAAGTCCACACTTTGTTCTCATACATGGATCCCATCTCAGATTTCATGGCTTCTAGACATTTTGCGGAATCTGGGCTCACCATCGCTTCTTCATAGTTCGTAGGTTCATCATGATCTAGTAGCATGACTTCCAGAACAGGATTACCGTACCACTCTGGTGCGGATCTTACTCTAGTTGATCTACGAGGTTCGGTAGTAACTTGATCTGAAGTTTCATGATCATTATCATTAGCTTCATCACTAATTGGTGTAGGTGTCACAGAAACCGGTTTCTGTGATGTACTACTTTCCAATAAGGGAGCAGGTACAGTTACCTCATCAAGTTCTACTTTTCTCCCACTCACTTCTTTCGAGAGAAACTCCTTCTCTAGAAAAACTCCGAATTTAGCAACAAAAGTTTTTGCCTTCGGATCTGTGATAGAAGGTGTACCCAACAGTCTCCATTGGGTATCCTATGAAGACACATTTCTCCGATTTGGGTTCGAGCTTGTCAGGTTGAAGCTTTTCACATAAGCATCGCAGCCCCAAACTTTCAGAAACGACAACTTTGGTTTCTTGCCAAACCACAGTTCATAAGGCGTCGTCTCAACGGATTTCGATGGTGTCCTATTTAACGTGAATGCAGCCGTCTCTAAAGCATAACCCCAAAACGATAACAGTAAATCAGTAAGAGACATCATAGATCGCACCATATCTAATAAAGTACGATTACGACGTTAAGACACACCATTACGCTATGGTGTTCCGGGTGGCGTGAGTTGCGAAACTATTCCGCATTGTTTCAAATGTAGACCAAACTCGTAACTCAAATATTCTCCTCCACGATCAGATCGTAGAAACTTTATTTTCTTGTTATGGTGATTTTCAACTTCACTTTGAAATTCTTTGAACTTTTCAAATGTTTCAGACTTATGTTTCATTAAGTAGATATACCCATATCTGCTTAAATCATCTGTGAAGGTGAGAAAATAACGATATCCACCACGAGCCTCAACATTCATTGGACCACATACATCTGTATGTATGATTTCCAACAAATCCGTTGCTCTCTCCATAGTACCAGAGAATGGCGTTTTAGTCATCTTACCCATGAGGCACGGTTCGCAAGTACCAAGTGATTCATAATCAAGTAGTTCCAAAAGTCCATCAGTATGGAGTTTCTTCATGCGCTTTACACCGATATGACCTAAACGGCAGTGCCACAAGTAAGTTGCACTATCATTATCAACTCTGCATCTTTTGATTTCAACATTATGAATATGTGTATCACTACTATCGAGATTCATCAAAAATAGACCACTCTTCAAGGGTGCATGACCATAAAAGATATTACTCATATAAATAGAACAACCATTATTTTCTTTTTAATGAATAACTGTCTCGCATCAAACAAGATCCAGATATAATGTTCATGCTCAACACTGGCACCAAATAACAATTATTTAGGTCTAATACTAATCCCGAAGGTAGATGTAGAGGTAGCGTGCCGACCGCGATCACATCGACTTTGGAACCATTTCCCATGCGCATCGTCACCTCGTCCTTAGCCAATCTTCGCTTAATCCATAGCCCCTGTTTCGAGTTGCAAATGTTAGCAACAGAACCAGTATCAAATACCCAGGTGCTACTGCGAGCATTAGTAAGGTACACATTAATAACATGTATATCACATATACCTTTGTTCACTTTGCCATCCTTCTTATCCGCCAAATACTTGGGGCAGTTCCGCTTCCAGTGACCAGTCTGCTTGCAGTAGAAGCACTCAGTCTCAGGCTTAGGTCCAGACTTGGGTTTCTTCTCCTGAGCAGCAACTTGTTTGCTGTTCTTCTTGAAGTTCCCTTTCTTCTTCCCTTTGCCCTTTTTCTTGAAACTGGTGGTCTTATTGACCATCAACACTTGATGCTCCTTCTTGATTTCTACCTCCGCGGCTTTTAGCATCGCAAAGAGCTCAGGAATAATTTTATTCATCCCTTGCATATTATAGTTCATCACAAAGCTTTTGTAGCTTGGTGGCAGTGATTGAAGAAATCTGTCAATGACACTATCAACAGGAAGATTAACCCCCAGCTGAGTCAAGCGATTATGATACCCATACATTTTGAGTATATGTTCACTGAAAGAACTATTTTCCTCCATCTTGCAGCTATAGAACTTATTGGAGACTTCATATCTCTCAATCCGGGCATTTGCTTGAAATATTAACTTCAACTCCTGGAACATCTCATATGCTCCATGACGTTCAAAACGTCGTTGAAGACCCGGTTCTAAGTCGTAAAGCATGGCACACTGAACTATCGAGTAGTCATCAGCTTTGCTCTGCCAGACATTCATAACATCTGGTGTCGCTCCTGCAACAGGCTTGGCACTTAGCGGTGCTTCCACGACGTAATTCTTCTGTGCAGCAATGAGGATAATCCTCAAGTTACGGACCCAGTCCATGTAATTGCTACCATCATCTTTCAACTTTGCTTTCTCAAGGAACGCATTAAAATTCAACGGAACAACAGCACGAGCCATCTATCTACAATCAAACATGGACAAGCAAGATACTATCAGGTACTAAGTTCATGATAAATTTAAGTTCAATTAATCATATTACTTAAGAACTCCCACTTAGAAAGATATCCCTCTAATCCTCAAAGTGATCACGTGATCCAAATCAACTAAACCATGTCCGATCATCACGTGAGATGGAGTAGTATCAATGGTGAACATCAATATGTTGATCATATCTACTATATGATTCACGCTCGACCTTTCGGTCTCCGTGTTCCGAGGCCATATCTGTTATATGCTAGGCTCGTCAATTTAAACCTGAGTATTCCGCGTGTGCAACTGTTTTGCACCCGTTGTATTTGAACGTAGAGCCTATCACACCCGATCATCACGTGGTGTCTCAGCACGAAGAACTTTTGCAACGGTGCATACTCAGGGAGAACACTTATACTTTACTAATTTAGTGGGGGATCATCTTATAATGCTACCGTCAATCAAAGCAAGATAAGATGCATAAAAGATAAACATCACATGCAATCAATATAAGTGATATGATATGGCCATCATCATCTTGTGCTTGTGATCTCCATCTCCGAAGCACCTTCATGATCACCATCATCACCGGCGCGACACCTTGATCACCATCGTAGCATCGTTGTCGTCTCGCCAATCTTATGCTTCCACGACTATCGCTACCGCTTAGTGATAAAGTAAAGCATTACAGCGCAATTGCATTGCATACAATAAAGTGACAACCATATGGCTCCTGCCAGTTGCCGATAACTCAGTTACAAAACATGATCATCTCATACAATAAAATTTAGCATCATGTCTTGACCATATCACATCACAACATGCCCTGCAAAAACAAGTTAGACATCCTCTACTTTGTTGTTGCAAGTTTTACGTGGCTGCTACGGGCTTAGCAAGAACCGTTCTTACCTACGCATCAAAACCACAACGATAGTTTGTCAAGTTGGTGCTGTTTTAACCTTCGCAAGGACCGTGCGTAGCCACACTTGGATCAACTAAAGTTGGAGAAACTGACACCCGCCAGCCACCTGTGTGCAAAGCACGTCGGTAGAACCAGTCTCGCGTAAGCGTACGCGTAATGTCGGTCTGGGACGCTTCATCCAACAATACCGCCGAACCAAAGTATGACATGCTGGTAAGCAGTATGACTTATATCGCCCACAACTCACTTGTGTTCTACTCGTGCACAACATCAACGCATAAAACCTAAGCTCGGATGCCACTGTTGGGGAACGTAGTAATTTCAAAAATTTCCTACGCACACGCAAGATCATGGTGATGCATAGCAACGAGAGGGGAGAGTGTTGTCTACGTACCCTCGCAGACCGACAACGGAACTGTTGACACAACGTAGAGGAAGTAGTCATACGTCTTCTCGATCCGACCGATCCAAGTACCGAACGTACGGCACCTCCGAGTTCTGCACACGTTCAACTCGGTGACGTCCCTCGAGTTCCGATCCAGCAAAACATTGAGGGAGAGTTTCGTCAACACGACGGCGTGATGACGGTGATGATGTTCTAACGACGCAGGGCTTCGCCTAAGCACCGCTACGATATGACCGAGGTGGAATATGGTGGAAGGGGGCGCCACACACGGCTAAGGAACGATCACGAGGATCAACTTGTGTGTCATGGGGTGCCCCCTTGCCTCAGTATATAAAGGAGGGAGAGGGGGAGGTGCGGCCGGCCCTATGGGTGCGCCTGGAGGAGTCCTACTCCAACCGGGAGTAGGACTCCCCCCTCTTGCCTTGTTGGAAAAGGAAGGAGGAAGGGAGAAAGAGGAAAGGGGGGCGCCGCCCCCCTTCCTTGTCCTATTTGGACTAGGGGGGGAGGGGGCGCGCGGCCTGCCCTGGCCGGCCCTCCTCTTCTCCCTTATGGCCCATGTAGGCCCAATAACCCCCGGGGGGGTTCCGGTAACCCCCCGGTACTCCGGTAAAATCCCGATTTCACCCGGAACGTTTCCGATATCCAAATATAGACTTCCAATATATCAATCTTTATGTCTCGACCATTTCGAGACTCCTCGTCATGTCCGTGATCACATCCGGGACTCTGAACAACCTTTGGTACATCAAAATGCAAAAACCCTAATTACGATCATCACCGAACTTTAAGCGTGCTGACCCTACGGGTTCGAGAACTATGTAGACATGACCGAGACACATCTATGGTCAATAACCAATAGCGGAACCTGGATGCTCATATTGGCTCGTACATATTCTACGAAGATCTTTATCGGTCAGACCGCATAACAACATACATTGTTCCCTTTGTCATCGGTATGTTACTTGCCCGAGATTCGATCGTCGGTATCTCAATACCTAGTTGAATCTCGTTACCGGCAAGTCTCTTTACTCGTTTCGTAATACATCATCCTGCAACTAACTTATTAGTTGCAATGCTTGCAAGGCTTGAGTGATGTGCATTACCGAGAGGGCCCAGAGATACCTCTCCGAGAATCAGAGTGAAAAATCCTAATCTCGAAATACACCAACCCAACAAGTACCTTTGGAGACACCTGTAGAGCACCTTTATAATCACCCAGTTACGTTGTGACGTTTGGTAGCACACAAAGTGTTCCTCTGATAAACGGGAGTTGCATAATCTCATAGTCATAGGAACATGTATAAGTTATGAAGAAAGCAATAGCAACAAACTAAACGATCAAGTGCTAAGCTAACAGAGTGGGTCAAGTCAATCACATCATTCTCCTAATGATGTGATCCCGTTAATCAAATGACAACTCATGTCTATGGTTAGGAAACATAACCATCTTTGATTAACGAGCTAGTCAAGTAGAGGCATACTAGTGACTCTCTGGTTTTTGTCTATGTATTCACACATGTATTATGTTTCCGGTTAATACAATTCTAGCATGAATAATAAACATTTATCATGATATAAGGAAATAAATAATAACTTTATTATTGCCTCTAGGGCATATTTCCTTCACTTTTTGCAAAATTGCCAATGTTTCCTTCCTATCTGTCAGATATAAATCGGACGGCCTATAATGCAGGATGGCAGGCACCCCATCATCACCAACTTCGTTTTTTTATAAGAATAGAGATAGTGACTACGTTGAAGCACCTAAAAAAATGTAACTATGTTGACAAACCCGTGGGCCCCAACGTCAGTATAGGATTAGGAGGAAGTATTTTTTCGATGAGGCACTTGCTTGCGTACGACCATAGACCTGGTGGGTCCCGACTGTCTGCCTCTCCACGTACATTCCTCTCCAGATTCCTCTCGTTTGTTCAGCATGTTCACAACGGCAGACGGCAGCGTCGCGGCGAGCGCACAAAGGCGCAGGAGGAGATCACCACCTGAGGAAGTGCCTTATTAGTAACGAAACAACTGAACTAGCCTAGTGGCCGAGTGACACTACCCGACAGTTGTTCCGCCCGGGTTCGATTCCACCTGTGCAGAGAAAATATCTCCAAATTTTTTGCCTCTGCCTTTATTGACATGTGGGTCCCAATTGTCATCTACGCACACCACGTCCAACACTTGCCAAAACTTCGTCCCTCGTTTTCTCTGTTTTTCGCACACTCGACATTGTGTGAGCATTTTGAAAATAGCATATCTTTTTGACTGTGCATCATATGAAGATGTGCTATGCATGAATGTTGATCATCATGATGTTAACTGGCTGGTAGTTCCAGTTTCGACCATGAATAAAACTTCCAACATGATGTTAACACTGTTTGAAAAGGCCGTGTTAATATAAATGCTCTGCCTCTGAAAGTTGCAGTTTCTTATCTGAAACTGAACTTGGAGTTTCTTATCTGAAACCGAAACTTGCAGTTTCTTCTCCGAGAATCACATTGTCTGCACTTTTATACTCCTATGAAACTACATTTTTAAGTGCTAAAAATAGATCTCTAGAATTCATAAAATACTTCATATGCTCAATACTGCAAATATAAGTTCAAAAGACATTCATATCTGAAAGTACTCTCAAAATACACAACACAAAACACAATTCACAACCTGCAAATACTAACAACCCTAAGCTCCTCCTGACAATTGACAACCAGCCCGACTATTGCGCGGGGGGGGGGGGGGGTGCAGTCCCTCCTATTCCCCGTGAGACAATGTGAACAGCGAGGGAGAGGATGTCAGGGAAGCGTCGTCGGGCCAACTGTTTTCTCCTCTTGCAGTTGGGTTTGGTCGACAAAGACTCCACCGGCTCGCTCTGGCACGACACCCACAAACGGCACCCTGTAGATGCTCGATCCTTCAATCTCTGGTGGATGCTCCATTTGGGATCGATACTTCCAGCACCGCTCCCTCATGATCGGATTCGGTGAATCTGTTTGCTCCATGGCCCAGAGGAGCAGCTCTATGTACTCCCGCGCGACTCCCTCCGGGAGTATCGCCGCCTTTTCGCTCTATTGCAGATATTTAGCCATGGATGTCGCCGTCGCCGCTAGTTGGTCCTTGTTGTCAAACCAAGACTGTATCTCCAACATCCTAGCTTGCTTCACAGGGTCGCTGTCTGCGATCGTCACGTATCGATTGTACTCCTCCATCGATCTACTTCTCCACAACACCTTCACTCACCGGTGGTGGTTTTTGAATGGAAGAGGAGAGGAGCAGCACTGGTTTTGGATTAGAATGGGAGAGGAGCAACACTGGTTTTGGATTGGAACAGGAGAGGTGCGGCGGTGGTTTTGAAATGGAAGAGGAGAGGAGCGGCGCTGGATTTATATTGGAACAGGAGAGGAGCGACGGTGGTTTAAGAGGAGAAGAGCGGAAGAGCGGCGCTGGTCTTGGAAGTATTTTTTTTGTTTTGCGTATTTTGGGTCAAAGTTTGACCACGTACTATATTTGACAAACAAAATGTGAATGCATGTCACCAAAAATTATATCGTTTGGTTCGTATTTGAATGTACTTTCAAATTATATTATTTTTACAATGTATAACATATATTTTATTTGCAAAAATCATGGTCAATTATGACCCAAAATAAATGGGAGACTAGTTAATGTGGGGTCACTTTCTTAATTGAAGGGTAAATTGATTTTTATTTTGATCCAGTCACAGCGCGTCGGCCCTCTCGTCCAATCCTAAATCGCTACCGCATGCTCCTCTCCCTCTTCTCCATTGCAAAACCACCTCCTCTCCTCTCCATCATCTCCATTTAGAAACCACAGTCTCGCCTCTCCCTCTTCTCCATTGCAAAACCACCTTGAGGGAGTCCTGGATTAGGGGGTGTCCGGATGGCCGGACTATACCTTCAGCCGGACTCCTGGACTATGAAGATACAAGATTGAAGACTTCGTCCCGTGTCCGGGAGGGACTTTCCTTGGCGTGGAAGGCAAGCTTGGCAATACGGATATGTGGATCTCCTACCATTGTAACCGACTTTGTGTAACCTTAACCCTCTCCGGTGTCTATATAAACCGGAGGGTTTTAGTCCTTAGGACAACATACAGAACAACAATCATACCATAGGCTAGCTTCTAGGGTTTAGCCTCTCCGATCTCGTGGTAGATCTACTCTTGTACTACCCATATCATCAATATTAATCAAGCAGGACGTAGGGTTTTACCTCCATCAAGAGGGCCCGAACCTGGGTAAAACTTTGTGTCCCTTGCCTCCTGTTACCATCCGGCCTAGACGCACAGTTCGGGACCCCCTACCCGAGATCCGCCGGTTTTGACACCGACATTGGTGCTTTCATTGAGAGTTCCTCTGTGTCGTCGCCGTTAGGCTTGATGGCTCCTACGATCATTAATAGAGATGCAGTCCAGGGTGAGACCTTCCCCCCCGGACAGATCTTCGTCTTCGGTGGCTTCGCACTGCGGGCCAATTCATTTGGCCATCTGGAGAAGATCGAAAGCTATGCCCCTGGCCGTCAGGTTAGATTTGGAAGTTTAAACTACACGGCTGACATCCGCGGGGACTTGATCTTCGACGGATTCGAGCCACTGCTGAGCGCACCGCACTGTCACGACGAGCATGATCTAGCTCTGCCGCCGAACAGTGCCCTGGAGGCCGCACCCGCATCGGCTTCGACCCTTAATTCGGAGCCAACTGCGCCGATCGAGGATGGGTGGTTGGACGCCGCCTCGGGGGCTGCAATCCCAGCGGCGATCGAGCCGAACACCAGCCCCGCACTCCACGAGACTCGTGACTCCAAGGAGCCGGACTCCTCTCCGGACTCCGAACCCTCCGTGCCCCTGCCAATCGAATCCGATTGGGCACCGATCATGGAGTTTACTGCCGCGAACATCTTTCAGCACTCGCCTTTCGGCGATATTCTGAAGACACTAAAGTCTCTCTCTTTATCAGGAGAGCCCTGGCCGGACTAAGGTCAGCAAGGTTGGGATACGGATGATGAAGAAATTCAAAGCCCACCCACCACCCACTTTGTAGCCACTGTCGACGATTTAAACAACATGCTCGACTTCGACTCCGAAGACATCGACAGTATGGACGCCGATGCAGGAGACGATGAAGAACCAGCGCCTGTTGGGCCCTGGAAAGCCACCTCGTCATATGACATATACATGGTGGACACCCCAAAAGAAGGAGATGGCAATGGAACAGCGGAGGATGACCCCTCCAAGAAACAGCCTAAGCGCCGACGTCAGCGGCGCCGCTTAAAATCCCGCCAAAGCAAATATGGTGATTCCAGCACGGGAGATAATTATACTCCGGAGAGTGCCGCAGAAAACCCCCTCCAGCAAGATTCAACACAGGAGGATGAAGAGGCCAGCCCTCATGAGAGAGCGGCAGACAGAGAGGTCGAGGACGATAATTATATGCCTCCCTCCGAAGACGAGGCAAGCCTCGACGACGACGAATTCGTCGTGCCAGAGGATCCCGTCGAGCAAGAGCGTTTTCAACGCAGACTTATGGCCATGGCAAGAAGCCTCAAGAAAAAACAACAACAGCTTAGAGCTGATCAAGATTTGCTAGTCGACAGATGGACTGAAGTCCTTGCGGCCGAAGAGCATAAACTCGAACGCCCCTCCAAGAGCTACCCAAAGCGCAGGTTGCTACCCCGATTAGAGGAGGAAGCACTTAAACCTACATCACCAGCACTTGATACGGCCGACCGGCCACCTCGTGGCCGCGATAGAGAGGCCTCTCGGCCCTCCACACAAGCCGCACCCCGTACTAAGGCACGGGAAAATGCGCCAGACCTGCGAGACATGTTGGAGGACAAGGCAAGGCAAACAAGATCGATCTACGAATCGCGTGGGCGCCCCATGACTCGAGACGATAACCGTCACGCTGGACACAAATCCGGTAGGGCCGAACACAGTAGACAAAGCTCATTGGAGCTACGTCGTGATATAGCCCAGTACAGAGGCGCCGCACACCCACTATGCTTCACAGATGAAGTAATGGATCATCAAATCCCCAAGGGTTTCAAACCCGTAAACATCGAATCATATGATGGCACAACAGATCCTGCGGTATGGATCGAGGATTATCTCCTTCATATCCACATGGCCCGCGGCGATGATCTCCACGCCATCAAATACCTCCCACTCAAGCTTAAAGGACCAGCTCGACATTGGCTTAACAGCTTGCCAGCAGGATCAATCAGTTGTTGGGAGGACCTGGAAGCCGCATTCCTCGACAATTTCCAGGGCACTTATGTGCGACCACCAGACGCCGATGACCTAAGCCACGTAATTCAGCAGCCAGAGGAATCAGCCAGGCAATTCTGGACACGGTTCCTAACAAAGAAAAATCAAATAGTCGACTGTCCGGACGCAGAGGCCTAGCAGCCTTCAAGCACAATATCCGTGACGAGTGGCTTGCCTGGCACCATGGACAGGAAAAGCCGAAATCTATGGCAGCACTCACGACACTCATGACCCGCTTTTGCGCGGGAGAAGACAGCTGGCTTGCTCGTAGCAACAATATGACCAAGAACCCTGGTAATTCGGATACCAGGGACAGTAGTAGCAGGTCGCGTCGCAACAAGCAAAAGCACCGCATTAACGGCGACAATGCTGAGGATACGGCAGTTAATGCCGGATTCAGAGGCTATAAATCCGGTCAGCGGAAAAAGCCATTCAAAAGAAATCCTAGGGGCTCGTCCAGTTTGGACCGAATACTCGACCGCTTGTGCCAGATACATGGCACCCCCAAAAAGCCGGCCAATCACACCAACAGGGATTGTTGGGTGTTCAAGCAGGCAGGCAAGTTAAATGCCAAAAATAAAGACAAGGGGCTGCATAGCGATGACGACGAAGAGCCCCGGCCGCCGAACAACAGTGGACAGAAGGGTTTTCCCCCACAAGTGCGGACGGTGAACATGATATACGCAACCCACATCCCCAAGAGGGAGCGGAAGCGCGCGTTAAGGGACATATACACGGTAGAGCCAGTCACCCCAAAGTTCAACCCATGATCCTCCTGCCCGATCACCTTTGATCGAAGGGACCATCCCACTAGCACCCGTCATTGCGGATTCGCCGCATTGGTTCTAGACCCAATTATTGATGGATTTCATCTCACTAGAGTCCTTATGGACGGCGGCAGCAGCCTGAACCTGCTTTACCAGGATACGGTGCGGAAAATGAGCATAGATCCCTCGAGGATTCAGCCCACCAAAACGACCTTTAAAGGCGTAATACCAGGTGTAGAGGCCAACTGTACAGGCTCAGTCACACTTGAAGTGGTCTTCGGATCTCCGGATAATTTCCGAAGCGAGGAGTTAATCTTCGACATAGTCCCATTCCATAGTGGCTATCACGCACTGCTCGGACGAACCGCATTCGCCAAGTTCAATGCGGTACCGCACTACGCATACCTTAAGCTCAAGATGCCAGGCCCTCGAGGAGTAATTACGGTCAATGGAAACACCGAACGCTCCGTCCAAACGGAGGAGCACACGGCGGCCCTTGCAGCGGAAGTACAAAGCAGCCTCTCCAGGCAGTTCTCCAGTCCGGCCATTAAACGTCCGGACACCGTCAAGTGCGCCCGGAGTAACCTACAACAAGACCGCATGGCACGTTCCGAGCAGGTGTAGCAATGCGGCCCCAACCCCAGCCCTCGCAAAAATGCGACATCAGTGCTTCGCATACATAACTACGCTCTAGAAATACCATGGGTACAGGGGGAGGGGCACCATCACAGCACGCCCGAAACACGGCTTCAACCGCACCAGGGGCTGCCGATTTTTTAATTTTCTCTATCTTTCAGGACTCCATTCTTCGGAAGGCCTGTTCGGCAGTTCAATTGCCGCACAAACGATGCAAGAACCAGGGAAGCAGACAAGCCATGCCGCATTACGGAACTCCCAGGTGGTCTCTATCACGAGCAGTATACCTGTTTCGCATACCATTCCGCAGCCTGCCCCTGGAACGGACATGTTAAATAGTCCAACCTTTTGCTTATCGCATTATTTGTATCGTTCTGCTTTGATCGCAGCCCTTTTTAATAAACAATGCATAGCTTTTGTCTATTTTGCATTACTCTTTTTTACAAATATATGTTCCTTAACGACATGTTGCACCCATACACTTTGGTACGACCAAAATGCGCCAGGGGCTTCAGTACCCCTCAATATGGTGTGAGAAGTCCGAACACTTTAACAAGTGCGGCACCCCGAACTTATAGCATTATATGCATCGGCTCCGAATCATGTCTTGGGTCAATAGTTGGGTTTGCCCGGTTCCTATGTTTTGGTGCCTTACGTTCCGCTATGTCGGCTAAGGTAGCACTAGGAGAACTACTGCGATTGTGCCCCAGTTGAGCTGGGTCGAGCACCTCAGTAGAGAAAGCTAAAACTGACTGTCATGATGAAGCGAGAGCTGGTCGCTGTTCGAGAGGTTTTTCGAGTCCCTAAAGACTTATGCCGCTTAGAGCGAGGAGTCGGCTTTGTCCGGCCAAGGCGTGCATAGCGCCCCGAACTCGGTCTTCCGAATACCAGGGGCTTCGCCGAATTTTAAAATTATAGAATTCTATGGCTAAGTGAGAGTGTTCACGCATTATAGTCCGATTGCCTTGTTCGTTGTGCTGAGCGCCTCCCTCGAAGGACCCAAACATGGGAAAAAGAGCGCTCAGGTTTATCCCCGGACACCCCAGCACTAGCGGCACGGGGGCAGAAGCCGACGACTCGCCATCTCTCAGAATCGATAAACAGCCACACAGAAGGTAATATTTTAAATTCCAACAGCATTGCTTAGCGCATATGAACAAGTTTTCAGCGCACAGGACAAAACGAGCGAGTTTTACTCAAAAATTACATCCCTGGAACATTCATCCGCCATAAGGCGGGCACCCTTCAGAACATCCTTATAATAATTCTCGGGCTTACGATGCTCTTTCCCCGGCGGTGGCCCGTCCTTCACAAGCTTGTCAGCATCCAGCTTGCCCCAGTGCACCTTAGCACGGGCAAGGGCCCTACGGGCACCTTCAATGCAGACGGAGCGCTTGATGACTTCGAGCCTTGGATAGGCCCCCACCAGCCGCCGCACCAGCCCGAAATAGCTCCCAGGCAGAGCCTCTCCAGGCCACAGCCGAACTATGAGGCCCTTCATGGCCTGTTCGGCCGCCTTGTGGAGCTCGACCAGTTGCTTCAGCTGGTCGCTCAGGGGCATGGGGTGTCCCGCCTCAGCATACTGAGACCAGAACACCTTCTCTATCGAGCTGCCCTCCTCGGCTCGATAGAATGCGGCGGCATCGGACATGCTACGAGGAACATCTGCGAATGCTCCTAGAGAGCTCCGGATTCGGGTAAGTAACAAGTAACTCACGTTTATGTGTTTGCTTTGCATAAAGAATGCCTTACACGCCGCTATCTTTTTCACCGCGTCCAACTCCTGGAGGGTCTTCTGGGATTCGGCCTTGGCAGACTTGGCATTTTCAATAGCCACCGCGAGCTCGGACGCTCGCGTCTTTGAGTCAAGCTCCAAACTCTCATGTTTTTTCATGAGAGCCTGGAGCTCTTGCCGCACCTTGCCAACCTGGGCCTCATACTTCTCCCGCTCGGTGCGCTCCGTGGCCGCCCTCTTCTCGGCCTCGGACAACGCTTGCTTAAGGGTCGCCACCTCAGACGTGGCCCCTACAATAGCCACGATAATCCTGTCATTTTTTGCAATTGCACCTTTTTTTATATATATTTAAACAAGGTATTTCTTACCTTCCTTGTCCTCGAGCTTCTTCTTGGCATGCCCGAGCTCTTGCTCGGACTGCTCGAGGTTCTGCTTTAGCGTGTCCACTTCCGCAGTCAGTGCGGCGGACGCCAGCAGAGAAGCCTGCATAGGCATTTTGACTCCTTTTTGTTAGACTCCTGCCAATTTTATTTGATCCTCTATTCGGCTTTTCTTCCCGAACGCCAAACAGAGCATCAGGGGCTACTGTCTATGCGGTAATATTATTTACACATTCTTTACTTACCTCAAAGCCTGTTAAAAGGCTAGCACAAGCTTCAGTCAGTCCGCTCTTGGCGGACTGAACCTTCTGGACCACCACACTCATAATGGTGCGGTGCTCCTCGTCGATGGAGGCACCTTTGAGCACCTCCAACAGATTTTCCAGCGCCTCTGGTTGGACGGGGGTCACCGGCACGGTGGGCTTGCTCCTCTTGGAAGGAGGTCGCCCGCCGGACTCTGGAACCTCTGAAGGTTCCGGAGCGGTGTCGGGCCTAGAGCCAGACTTGGAGCCCTGGGGGGTTTTATCCCCTTTACTCCTGGAGTCCGGGAGGTCGCCTTGCGGCGCCTCCAGGACCACCTCCTCCTGGCTTGGAACCTGTTGGGACAACACTTCGACATCGTCCGTAGGGCGGGGGGAGGTAGCCGTCGGAAGCGAATTCACATCCGATGTGTCCAGTGAACCGCTCGACAACGCGTCGAGCCGGTCTTTGGGTGGGCTGCATAATCATATTCGACATAAGGGAAAGCTGTGCAATAAAGGAATACTATGAATTACTCTGGTATCCGGATACTTACGATTTTGCCAGGGGCTTGGCCCTGAGCGGCCACTCCTCTCCGCCGTCGTCGGCGTTGGTGGAGTAGTCCGGAGGAAGGGTTTTCCCCTTCTTGGACCCTTCGGCCTCCCCAGTAAGGGCGGCCTTCCTTTTCTTCTCTCCCCCCGCTGGAGGGGGAGAGGTCTCTTCTTCCTCCACCTCGTCTTCACGGGAGGAATGCGCCTTGGAGCCGTCGGATGATGAACCCGACACCTCCTGGCGTCGGGCACTTGTTCGAGTCCCCGTGGCCTTCTTCGTGGCCTTCTTCTCCGGCACCACATAGGGTGCCGGAACTAGCAGCTTCGCCAAGCAGGCATCGGCTGGGTCTTCGGGCAAAGGAGCCGGACAGTCGATCTGTCCGGACTTCGCCTACCAATCCTGTCAAAGGTAAGGGAGCTTAGATCCCGCATAGAGTTAAACTATGAAAAACTAATACCCTGTAAAAGGTACAAACAACTTACCGCGCTAGCGTGACGCTGCGCGCTGAATCCACGATCCTCGGTAGCGGATCCGGGAGCCTCGGCGCCCTTGAAAAGCACCTTCCAGGCATCTTCGTACATCGTGTCGAAGAGCCTGCTCAGAGTTCGGTGCCGCGCCGGGTTGAACTCCCACAGATTGAAGGCCCGTTGTTGACACAGGAGGATTCGACGGATGAGCATAACCTGGACTACGTTGACAAGCTTGAGCTGCTTGTTCACCAGGGTTAGGATGCATGTTTGCAGTCCAGTCACCTCTTCTTTGCTGCCCCACGACAGGCCCGTCTCTTTCCAGGATGTGAGCCGCGTTGGGGGTCCAGACCGGAACTCGGGGGCTGCGACCCACTCAGGGTCGCGCGGCTCGGTGATGTAAAACCACCTCGATTGCCACCCCTTCAGGGTCTCCGCAAAGGAGCCCTCGAGCCATAAGACGTTGGTCATCTTGCCCACCATGGCGCCTCCGCACTCCGCCTGGTTGCTGCGCACCACCTTCGGCTTGACATTGAAAGTCTTGAGCCATAGGCCGAAATGGGGGCGGATGCGGAGGAAAGCCTCGCACACGACGATAAACGCCGAGATGTTGAGGATGAAGTTCGGGGCCAGATCATGGAAATCCAGGCCGTAGTAGAACATGAGACCCCGGACAAATGGGTGGATAGGAAAGCCCAGTCCGCGGAGGAACTGGGGAAGGAACACTAACCTCTCATGGGGCCTTGGGGTGGGGAGGAGCTGCCCCTCTTCGGGAAGCCATTACGCGATGTCGTTAGACAAGTATCCGGCCTTCCTTAGTTTTTTGATGTGCCCCTCCGTGACAGAGGAGACCATCAACTTGCCTCCCGCTCCGGACATGGCTGGAGAAGGTTGAGGTGGGGAGTGCGGACTTGGGCACTGGAGCTCGAGTGCGCGTAAATGGATAGGCAAAGGAGGAAGAAGGCGTAGGTGAAAAGGTGGATCCCTATCCCCTTATATGGGCGGACGCAACTACGTGTCCCCACCAGCCTGGTAAAACTCGCTTATCTCCAAGCGCCGTAATCAATGGCGCAGTTGTGTTACCCACGCCCGTATTGATGAGAATCCTGGAATAAGGGGACACGATCTCTGCTTTAACAAGACATGCCAAGGAAACCGCCTCGCATGACACGCTGAGGTGGGATAATAAAACGATTCGAATAAAGGCTTGGCCGTGGTGTTGTCATGCTACGGAATACGTCAGCAGATTAGATTTGTGTAAATATTATTCTCTCTATGGCAATATGTGGAAACTTATTTTGCAGAGACGGACACTATCTTTGTGTTCAAAATCTTCTATGAAGTACTTGGAGGAGGAACCCGCCTTGCAATGCCGAAGACAATCTGCGCTCCAGACTCGTCATCATTGAAGCTTGGTTCAGGGGCTATTGAGGAACTCCTGGATTAGGGGGTGTCCGGATGGCCGGACTATACCTTCAGCCGGACTCCTGGACTATGAAGATACAAGATTGAAGACTTCGTCCCGTGTCCGGGAGGGACTTTCCTTGGCGTGGAAGGCAAGTTTGGCGATACGGATATGTGGATCTCCTACCATTGTAACCGACTTTGTGTAACCTTAACCCTCTCCGGTGTCTATATAAACCAGAGGGTTTTAGTCCGTAGGATAACATACAGAACAACAATCATACCATAGGCTAGCTTCTAGGGTTTAGCCTCTCCGATCTCGTGGTAGATCTACTCTTCTACTACCCATATCATCAATATTAATCAAGCAGGACGTAGGGTTTTACCTCCATCAAGAGGGCCCGAACCTGGGTAAAACTTCGTGTCCCTTGCCTCCTGTTACCATCCGGCCTAGACGCACAGTTCGGGACCACCTACCCGAGATCCGCTGGTTTTGACACCGACACACCTCCTCTCCTCTCCATCATCTCCATTCCAAAACCACCGTGTCACCTCTCCCTCTTCTCCATTGCAAAACCACCTCCTCTCCTATCCATCATTTCCATTCCAAAAGCACCATCTCGCCTCTCCCTCTTCTCTATTGCAAGACCACCGTCTCTCCTCCCATCTTCCAAAGCTAGCACCGGACCACTCAGAAGAACATTTATGGAGAGGATGCAGCAGCGAATCAGGTAGATCGCCGGCGGTGACTAGGAAAAGTTAGCCAGGTTGAAGGAGATCCTTACTTGGTTTGCAAATGAGTAGGATATTTCGAGGACGGTAGGGCCATGTGGCAATGTATGCGAAAGAGCGAGACAACGACGATGTACATGTACTCCTCAGCGGCAGTCACGCCGCAGTCCTTTGAGTTCATCAAGTATCTCCTCTAGGCGATGGAGTAGACAGATTCGCCCGAGGAAAAAGTCAGGTGGAGGTGGTGGGCATACAGGTCGAAGGTCTAGCACCCAGAGGATAATGAATTGATCGAGTATGGTGTGTCGTTCGTGAGGGTGTAAAGCCAGCCGGAGCCACAGGAGTACTCGTTCTCCCACCGCAAGAGGAGGCCAGATGGCACGACGACGCTTCCCCGCCATTCTCCATGCTTCCCTCGATGCTCGCCTCATTTCAACGGCGGCGGTAGGGTTTAAGGTAAGCTTCACACTAACCTAATCTTCCACCACCTCATGCTTACAATCAGTGTGACATCTAATGAAAATCATGCTTACAATCGGTCTCCGAGTACTACGCCAATCACCCTTAAATAGCTCTGGACCTTTGGGTCAAAGTTGTGACACTGTGTACAAATAAAGAAAAATAGATTGGTGCTTCTTTCAGAAAAGAGTACTCCCTAGAAAACTGCCAATATAAGCTACTAGTATTTGGATAGAGGATTTGCTGCTGAGAAAGATCCGTCCACAGAGAGCGCCACACATCCCACTGGTGGTGGTGGATGACAATGCGTGCATGGATCATGGTTGGTGTTGGTAATTTTTACTTGGCACACCTTGCACTCTGCATATATGCCAGTTCCATCCGTACATTTGTGCAGGTCCACCAAAATGCAGCTGAATAGCCCTGTTTGCACAGATAATGAAAAAGCGCGATTACATTATAGTGGCACTAGTTGAGGAAGCACACAAAATAAATAGAAGAAAATATTGCGATAGTATCATAGTATGCCATGCTGTGAGGGTGAGATGGGCCTTGCGACGCCTCATACGGTACGCCACGCCTCATACTGGAAACCGTCCCAAGTCTCCCCGATACATCTTCTTCCAGTGATGAACATCAGTGTACAGCGGTAGTACAAGGAGGGGACTTGAGACATTAAAATATCTATTTTTGTGCAGATCAACTAAAATTAAGCACCCCAGTTTGCAGAAACGCTTAAACATTAACAATGGGACTAGTTGATGAAACATACATTAACAAAGAGAAGCACTTTGTTTATCTACATTGGAAATGAAATGATAGAGAGGACACTCGCTCTATTTTAACTGTATTATTACTTCATTTTATCAGTGACACTAGGGTCGAGCAGGTGGCAAATGAGGTGTACCATGCGTTGCAAGGATGAAGGCCGGGGTGCTTAGACTGGGATGCTGAAGCTAGCTCTTTCAGTCTCTATCTTCCCCCTGATGTTTTCGTGGTAGCATTTGGGTTGTAACCCAAACTTGGTCGAGCTGGTGCTGTGTCCCCTACCAGCCTAGCTTATGTGGCGAACTTGTCTCCTGCTAGTACTCAGTCCGTTCTAGTACTAGTTGCATAACTGCCCGTTTACACCGAGATGTTGTCGGATAATGGTTCTCTATGGTTGGGTTTCTTTCATGAAATCAGAGGGAACCCCCTCTTTCTCTATATAAAAAAACAGTGGCACTAGCAGTGCCAAAACATTGCCTCGAATTAATAGTGCCACTAGATTAAGGTGCAAAATAACAACATTACTGCTTTATCATGGCAGTGCCAAAACAGTAGCACAAGAGCATGATCAACATGCAGGAGCTTTGGCAAACGGTCAGACCAAAAAGGAACATTCCTCGTGATGGGAACCATATCTGCAGTCAACGCCATCGTAGAAGGGATGACACCAGTCACCAACATGGATGATTCAATTCATGGGACCTTTTGGTGCAGTTCACCTAAAATGAAGCAATGTCCCATGAGCTAGCAGCTTCTTCTTTTTTTTTCAAGAAAAGGGCTCCAGCCCCGGTTCCATTTCCATCAGAAAACGAAACCCACAGAGCTTCTTGTTCATTAGTTGCAATAAAATTGAGCAACATCAAGGTTGGTCGTGAAGCTCCTGGAATGTTCAACTATAATTTGGATATCATTTGTGCAGTTCAACTAAGATCAAGCATGAAATGTATATCTTTGTTTGCACAAAAAGGTGGAAAGGAGGGTGACTAACAAGTGATGAAACATGCATCAAATGAAAAAAGCATGTTCCTTATCTGAATGGCAATCATACAAGGACAGTAGAAATTTCTAGCAGCATTGCTAGAATTAGTGTGGGCATTAGGACTAACTATGACAACTGTTAAATACAACATTACTTTAATGGTGCCATTGCTACATTTTACCAGCAACATTACATTAACAGCTGCTATAGAGTCGGTATTTGGGCACGGGAGAGTAGGCGGACCAGGATAGTTGCATCTCTAAGGAAAAGAAACAACTTATCATAATGGGAAATTTAGCAGGACATGAAAAAAGTGCCATTGACTCATATTACTGGAGGCATTACATTGAAAACAACATTGGTTTAACATGTCCTTACTTTTAACAGTGCGACTGCTGCATTTTACTAGTGGCATTACATAAGAGCGGCTCGGGGTAACAAACATCAGAAGACGATATCTGGGTTGGTCCATTTTTGTTCGGTATATAGCCACCTTATACTGTGTGAGGCTAGCAAATCCAGTGATGGACTTACTCTGCTGACTTATCCCCCAGTCCCCACTTTCTTTCCTTTTCAACCAATAGATCGGTTTATATTGAGTTTGTACTGCGTTCCCTTTATTTCCCTATTAGACCTAGAGACCAGTTGGATAGCCAGTCTCTGCTACTTTTCGCCCCCATTATTTCCTCTTTCGACCAAGTCCTAGATTCAGGTAAAAAATATTCCCCCACTCCCACCCCCTTTCTTCCTTGTTTGAACCAAGTACTACTAGATTCAAGTGCATGAACTAGTTTTACCTCTTAACAGTAAAAAATTAGGTGGTTTTCGAACAGACGATCGATCCTATTTACGAGGGGGCCTGAGAAATAGTAAAAGATACAAATGCAGCGACCTCATGAACTCGGGAAGTAGAGCAAGGCCGGTTTCGAAGGAAGTTATACCTGAGGGTCGGCGTGATGTTGCTAGGTGGGCGGAGGGAGCCCGGATCTGCCCACACTACGACAACGAGGAAGAAGGGGTGGGAGGCCCTCCCTCGCCAGCGATGCTTGGGAGAGAACGGCAAGGCACGCTGATCGGGATGTGCCGGCAGTGGGTAAGAGCCGTCGCCGAGGATGACCACGTGAACGTTGCACCTTCTCACCTTCCCCGGAGGAGAGGATCCGGCTGGATCTGTGACCAACGGTGAGTAGAGAGAGAGAGTGTGGCCACCGCTGTCGTGTTTAGATCTGGAGAGGACGAGACAGTGTGAAGAGAGCAACACTAGCAAGCAAGCGCGGAGGCTCCTGCCTATATAGTGGAGTACTAGTTTTCTTTTGTCTACTGGCCGGAGCCGGCTTGACCTCGGCAATGACTGTCGAGAAGTCTTCTTGCACGTGCCCCGGAGGCGCAGTTGTCGTCATTTTGATCTGAAGCACCGGATTATAACATATAACACAAAAAATGCCACATGACAAGAAATCATAACCTCACTGCCCAAAGGAGACAATATGAATCCCGACGGACAAACTAGACGAGGATCAAAGCTCAAATTAAAGATAAACTCGTAGAAAAGGGGTCCGTCGATAGATTTCCTAATTAACATAGCCGGCTTGACCTAGATGGCAGCCGAGTAGTCTTCGTGCCTGTGCTCCCAATGACTAGCCCAACTCAGTTGTCGTTGTTTAACCCTCGCAGTGATCCGAAGCACATGACACCTAATTTTGCAAGATGACAAGAAACCTTTTTTTAGATTTCTCACTAGAACTACAGCCCTGCACAACACAGCCTGCACGATATGTAGATGATAGCTAATCCAGACGTGTCTGCTGGAGTCTGGCCACATGCATGGATGAACTGATCTTCCGTGTCTTGCAGGGATCGTCCAGGTACCAACGTATGTACTCCTACAACACTTCTCTAGTAGTACTATCGCTCGTCTTTCTCTTCTATTAACTCACCCGAGTTGCGGGGCCGGGGAGTGTGCCTATGGTCGTTTCTCAATTGCAGTCCCACATGTGTGTGCAAACGCAGTATGACGCGCATTCCATTCGGAGAGCGGCGTGCCAGACCGACCGACCATCCGGGGTGCGACGCGAACGCGACGGGCGTGCTGTATACTCCCTACATGTGTACCGCTGTTTTCTTGAGGCTTTGCTCCATGGCGCAATCCATGGATACAAAATTAGTATACTGTACTATTTAAAAGTTGAGGGAGAGGCTTTTCCCGCGCGGTAGGCAGGGCAGTTCCGCCTAGTTGGTTCGACAGAGACGCGAGAATATGAGGGAGTAGGCTGCTGCAAACGTAGGGTTGTGTGATTTGACAGTGAGTTACTGCTGGACAGGTGGGGCCCAGTGATTTGACTTGCCATTATCATTTTAACTATGGCGCTATGACCGGCGTGAGTCTCCCGATTCCTGACCACCTCCATACAGGAGCCTCTCCTGATGCTCCACCATGTAGAGGTTGGCTCTTGCTTGAGAGCCCACTCCTCCACTTTTTCCTTGCCTCTTTCCCCCAGATATGCAAAAATGCCATGTAAAGCGGGCATATAGCCCACTATTGTACTTGATCCTACAGGTGCTAAGCCTGCCACATAGGCATAAAGTCTGATGTGGCAAGTTAATTAAGAAGAGAGAGACTAGTTTGGTGACCCCAGGAAGAAACAGTGATAAGCGCGTGTACCTAGATGAAGCAAACTTAGCAACAAAAAACTAAGCACCTATGCATTTGGGACTTGAGTTGCTAAGCCATTTAATGCCCATAGCACCTCATCTAAGCACCATTTCATTGGAAGAGGTCACTCCTTGGCAAATGCAATAAATACTACGAAGAAAGAGATAAAGAGAAGTAAACAAAAAAATACTCTTATAGCCAACCTTATAACTAACCTTGTTGTATGAGTGACTAAGTGATGACTACGTATGACATGCCAACATCAGATAGCCTAACGCACCGTGTTAAATCTCCAAGGGTGCGACCGCGCGAGCGAGGCGACGGTCGTGGTAGGCGTGACCATGATACGGGCTGCTGGCAGCCCTTGGATCTGAGATCGAACGGTCGCATGCTAAGTTGCTGAAAATTTGCAGAATAACCCTCCAAGATAGGATATTCACCCATAGGTCTAGAATCACGCCATGTAACCATTCGGTATCAGATCCAAGGGCTCTTGGAAGCCCGTATCATGGGAGAATGGAAAGCTTCGTATCGCCTGTAATTTTCCCGACGCTTGACATGACATCGAAAGCCATTTAATTGGGCGTCTAGTAGACATGACATCTAATTGGGCCCCCATAGTAATGTGCATGAATCCATTTATCCACCAGGCAAGCCACTACCCTGCCATTCGCATGTTCCCCCCCACTCCACATTTTTACAATCGATAAACCGCTCCTAGTCGTCACGTCCTTTCACATTACGGCAGTTCCACTAATCCTAACCCTCCTCCCAAATCCATGGCGTCCCAAATCTCCATGATCGGCGGTGGGTACAAGGTTAGAACCATCACTGGCGATGAGTTCGACGTCATCTACACCCGTTCTTCCGCAACAGTGAAAGAATTCCTTGCTCGCTTCAAACGCATGTTCGAAAACTCAAATGATGAGTGGGTCGCTGGGCTAGATGTTGAGTACACCATAGTCCTGGGAAGCGAGAAGAATCTAAAGGAGGCATAGAAGAAGAAGCCCGGCGTGATCTAGGTTTGCGTGCATGACTTATGCTTGGTCTACCACATATGCCATGCCAACATTGAGTGCGAGGAATTTAAGAAGTTCCTCAAGGGCGACCGAGTCAAATTCGTTACTATAGACTTTAGGAGTGACAAGGAAATCCTGGGTCGGATAGGCCTCGTTGTAGGCGACCCCTTCGACCTCCAGAAGGAAGGACTGGTGCCCTCCCTTGTTCAGCCTTCAATGCTGACCCTGGCAGGAGCCATGGTTCATCCTTCATACGGTGAACTGAAGAAACCTCCGCACACGTTTCATCGTGCATGGCAGTGGACTGTACTAGATATAGACCACATCCACTACGCTGCAATGGATGGCTACCTTTGTTTCAATATCTACAAGGGTTGGATGAAGAGCAAGAGCCAAGTGTGCAGTTCAAGCAAAGAAGTATCGCACAAGAGGAAGAGGGACAAGGACGAACTCGAGGACGTGGACGAGGACTCCGAGTAAGGTGGCAGTGTCGTTGCTTATGGTGGTTCTAGTGCGGTGTCTATCGGATTAGTTGCTTAGTTTAATTTCTGGTGTGCTTAGTTTTATTTGAGGGGTGTGTTGTGCTGATCCCCCAGTAGAACTATGTTATGTTTCTTCTCGTTATATTTCGTACATTTCATCTTTTAGTTGGTATAGTACTACCACTCGTTTCTTCACATTATATACGTACAATATAAATGGCCAACATCATATAGCCAGCAGTTTAGTTGTCAAAGAATTTCATGGTGCTTAGTTTTGTCAAAGAATTCCAGGGTGCTTAGTTTTATTTCAGGGGTGTGTTGTGCTGGACACCATTAACTAATCATTGTGAGAATCGGCTTATTTTTGTCATGTAACATGGTCAACGTGTTTGACGTGAAAATAACAATGTCTAATGGAATTTCTGAGCAAACTTCTAACTTAACGATGGCATTTTTTAGATATCTAATTGCATTTTTGAGCAGGCATCTCACGGATCGATGGCATTTTTTGAGTAGTTGTAACTTCTAATGGCAAAACTGAGTAGTGATACACAACTAGTGGCATAAATAATAAAAACCCAAGAATTAAATAGGTATACTAATTTCTTTATTTCTTTATACCTTTGTGTGCGAAACAATATACTCTGCCTCCCCCAAGATTTTCTTTACAGAGGCAACATAGAACTATATGAGTGCCCTGATAAATTTTGGAGTTATTCCGGGTTCGTTTGGCCTTTTTATACATTAATTGAGTTTTTGGTCATTTAATGTGCATAATTCAAATTTGAACTACAAGCACATGCTCCCGTGCACCAAAGTTGATTGAAAAATCACATGTGTGTCCTCGGGTGAATTTCTAGGTCCCATGAAAGAAATGGGAATGAAATTCAAATATCTGGGCATCGTGGTTCGGTCGAGAACATTGAGAAGCTTGGTTTTAAAATTCTTGTAAACCGAAAATTATGAAACATGGCATGGTGTCATGTCATGATACTACCATGTTGTGGTAAAAAATTGCTGAATAGGAACAAGTTTTGGTATAAGTTTCTTGCAAACCAGAGCTTCTCTCAAGAAGGCGCGTGGTTCTGAGAGGGAACGTGTCACCTTTGTGTGCATAATTCAAATTTTAAATACAAGAACATGCTCCAGTGCACCAAAGCTGGTTAAAAAATCACATGTGTGTCCTCGGGTAAATTTCTAGGTCCCATGCCAGAAATCGGAATGAAATTCAAACATCTAGGCATCATGGCTCGGCTGGAAACATTGAGAAACTTGGTTTTTTTAATTCTTGTAAATCCGAAACACGCATGAAAATCATGAAACTTGGCTTGGTGTCATGACATGGCACCAACATGCTGTGGTAATTTTGCTGTCCGATTTGCGAAGGCGCACACATTAACAATCAACAGAGTCATTTTGGAACAAGTGCTGTCACGTTACAATCAGAAACACAAGTATTATTGAAACGGTGGGCGTTCTATTTACCATTTACGTGCCGCCACGCGTCCCCCTTTTTATTAGCTAGGAGGTGCCATGCGTGGTAGCTATTTGAGTACGGGAGGCGTGCGATCCCTTTGACCTCCATCTACCGTCCACCTCTCTCCCAAGGTCTCCATTAATGGCGCCCGAGCCTCTGTTTAATGGCGTGGAAATGTCTCACTCGACTGAGATTTAAGAGAGAGAAAAGAAAATCTGAAAATAAAATTTTGCACGGATCTTGATGTAAGATCCGACGGACCTATATAGCATCTACTGCGACTTATAGCAAGACTGATGAATATATATATATATATAAGGACGACAAGAGTGGATAATAATTGTCTTACATAATTAGGAAGATAATTAAAAAAACACATGCGGCTACGCCTGAAATACACAATGGCAAAAGAAGAAGGAAGACGCATACAACGACCTGGCTCGCTAATCTTTACTTTCTTTATGTGCTACAGGTCGCAGAGACTAGTTTTCGCGGTGGGCGGTGATCTCTTTCATCAGTTTCAGGTCCTTAATATGCTGCTTGGCAGCATCCATGGATTCCTCCACCAGCCTATTGCGCTCGATGCGGAGCATGGCATTCTTGTCCATAAGTTTCTTGATGATGACGCCCGTCCTCTACAACAAGGCAGCAGTCTCCTCCTCCTGCTTCGCCCTTCCAGCGATCTTCGCCCTCAGCAGGTCGCGCTCGCCCCGAAGCTTCGCATTGCCCTCCCCTAGTTGTCGGATGACGCCGGTAGCCTAGTCCTGCAACCTTGCCCAGCCGGAGATCTGATCCATCTGGCTATGGACATCGCATGCATGCGCCTGTAATAGTCCTAGCCTGCCCGTGAGAAATTTTCCCAAGCCGTCGCAGCGCGGCGGGACCTCCGTGCTGCTTCGGCGGCGCGGCGGGACATCTCTGCTGCTTCCACGACGTGGCCAGACCAGTCTGCTACATCGACGGTGCGGCGGGACCTCCGTGTTGCTTTGACGGCATGGCGGGACCTCTGTGCTGCTACTGCTGCGCGGCTGGACATGTCTGCTACTTTCGCGGTGAGGCAGGACATCTCTCGTGCTTCCTCTTCCATGCTCACCTCTCCCTGGTTAAAATCTCTCGACCCAGAACTCACGCTGGCTATGGCTTGATTGACTTGATTGTTTTTTGTGGATGAGGAGTTGAGGAGGAATGTGCAGTCATCTTAGCATAGTAGTATTTATAACCGAGTACTACTAATACGCTCCTATGTGGGAAACCGTTTAGGTTATGATCGGTGTGAACAGGTTTGCAATTAAATATAGCGTGGTAGTAGTAGTAATTTGGAATGTGACGAAACGCGCTCAAAATTTATTGACGGTTCTAGTTTCGAAGTGCGGCACTATTCCTGGATGGTGTAACGTCGGCATGTTTTCTCGGCCGTGGTGTAGCATATGCCATGGTACTAGTTCTTTTTCTACTGCTGTGTACGTGCAAAAACTGGCACCGTCGGATACATATCTTACGCTTGGCGTTCGACAGGAATAGCCTCGTGGCGAGCTATAGACTAGTCTTTTTTCAGACGCATTACACCTATCTATTGGGACTTCTTGCATGCACCATCACTGCTCCCTAGGTCGATGCCACCCACATACACTTGTACTCTGAGAAGAGGTGCAAGCACGCACTCGTCCTCTCTCACACACACATCTATAGCTACGAATTGTAGTGTTCTCAACCATCCGATTGGCTCTATCATAGGTTTCATGTTGCTCCTTGGCCTTGAGATTGAGAAGTTTAAAACACGGAGGCTAAGATGAAGACGCGAGGTTTTGGTTAATGTGCGGGCCGCACATGGCACCAACACGACACGAGCTTCGTCTACCTGGTGCGCATGCAGTCGGGTGAGTTGTCCAAGTATAGACACAACCAGGCCCTCATTGGTATCCGCACCTCGACTTTGGCTGGTCATAGTGGAGAGTGTATGCATAATTTGGCGACGAGCGCTCTCTATATGTACCACCTTTTTTCTTTAATTTCATCTTGTTAGTTTCGCTCCATGTTGCAATCCATCGATGCTACTACTGTACAAATGTATACATTTTTAAAAGGCTAGAGGGCGGGGTAGTCTAGCTTGGTCCTTTTCACGAGAGGCGAGGGCCTTTGTGATTTGATGGCTCATTGCTGCTGGAAGGCGGGGCCTTGTGATTTGACTGCTCATATAAATGTGCCGACAACCTAAGGAGGAGCAAAGAACCGTGCGGTATACTCAAGTTTTCCACTGGAGTAGTACTAGTACGATGGAGGAGCACGAAACACGGCAGCCTAGTGCCATATGGCGATAAAAATGATCTAATTTGCTAGTCATCTCATTGTTAGCATTGTTCTATTCATGCCTCGCAGAGAACGTGACATGTGAGGCGAAACACCAGAAGCAAAAGAAGAAACACAGGAGCAAAAGAAGAAGGAAGATTATGACCCCAAATGATCTAATTCACTACGGAGTCGTAACTGCTTCTTCATCGCCTCCACGACCTCCATCTCCTTGCGCGTCTCCTCCGCCATCTTCTTCATTCTGTCCATGACGCGGGATTTCTCGACACGAGCCTTCATCATCTGTTCCACGGCTGCATTACGTACCTTGAAAGCAGCCGGGTGCTTGATGCGGAGCTTCGCCAACTCCTTCTGTGATGAGGGCCTGCATCATCTTCATCGAGGAACTACTACTCTCATGCAGCTTCTTCCAGCCGGCGTTCTTCTCTTTCAGCAGGTCGAGCTCATGGCAGAGCTTCGCCTTGTCCTCCTGAGGTTGCAGGATTTCGCCGGTCGCCTTCTTCTCCGAGGCAATGCTCTTCTTCAGCAGCATCACCAAGACGGCGGTCAACTCCCCTTTCTTATTGAGCTCAGCAGGCATGTCGTCGAGGCTCTCCTTCAGCAGCTCCACCAAGCCGTGGATGAACTCCTTCTGCTTCTTAAGGTGCTTATTGAGCTGATCGGGCATGCCGTCGAGGGATAACGACTCCAGCGCTGCCAGCTCGGCATGTTCGCCTCCGCGGCTAGGGCGCTCCTAGGAGCCATCGCCTGCCCATGAGAGATCTTTTGAGGTCTCTGCATGGCGGCGAGCCCTCTTTTTTTCCCGCAGCCTTGGTTGCTGCTCCCTTGTCATGAGTAGTTCTCGACCTAGAGCTCTGCGCACTGGACATGGCAAAGACGGACGAAGAAGAAGCACTTATGAGGAGGAAAGGTAGAGTAATTTTCGGTTAGGTAGTTCCCCTTATTATAACCTAAGTACTAGCACTAGTACTAATACCTGCATAGTGGGAACACGTTCAGGTTTGATATGTACTAGTAGGTGTGAGCAGTCTTGCACTTAATTGTAGCACTAGTACTTTCGAATGTGATGGGAACAAGGTAAAGATAAATTGATGGGTTTTGGTTTCGAGGCCCAAAACGGCTCCCGATGAGTTTAGTGGAACAAAAATTTCAAGTAGACTACACTACTCAAATGCGTAAATATTATGTTACTATCAAAAATTGGCACAAAATACGAAGGAGACCAATGGAAGTACTACTAGCAACCCATGATTTAACTACTTGCATGCACACAGTGGAGTAGTAATGTCTTTCTTCCGCCCTCACGTCCACTCAATTTGCATGTGTTGGGGAACGTAGTAATTTCAAAGTTTTCCCTACGCACACACAGGATCATGGTGATGCATAGCAACAAGAGGGGAGAGTGTGTCCATGTACCCTCGTAGACCGAATGCGGAAGCGTTTAGCACAACGCGGTTGATGTAGTCGTACGTCTTCACGATCCGACCGATCCAAGTACCGAACGTATGACACCTCTGAGTTCTGCACATGTTCAACTCGATGACGTCCCGCGACCTCTGATCCAGCAAAGCTTCACATGAGAGTTTCATCAGCACGACGGCATCGTGACGGTGATGATGATGCTACCGACGCAGGGCTTCACCTAAGCACTGCTACGTTATGATCGAGGTGGATTATAGTGGAGGGGGGCACCCCACACGGCTAAGAGATCAATGATCAATTGTTGTATCTATGGGGTGCCCCCTGCCCCCGTATTAAAGGAGCAAGGGGGAGGCTGGCCGGCCCTCTATGGCGCACCAGGAGGAGGAGTCCTCCTAGTAGGAGTAGGACTCCCCTCTTTCCTACTCCTACTAGAGGGGGAAAGGAAGGGGAGAGGGAGAAGGAAAGGGGGGCGCCGCCCCCCTCTCCTAGTCCAATTCAGGGAGGGGCGCGCGGCCTGCCCTAGGCCAGCCCTCTCTCTCTCTCCACTAAGGCTCATAAGGCCCATTATTTCTCCCGGGGGGGTTCCGGTAACCCTCCGGCACTCCGGTTTTCTCCGAAACCACCCAGCACACTTCCGATGTCCGAATATAGTCGTCCAATAGATTGATCTTTACGTCTCGACCATTTCGAGACTCCTCGTCATGTCCGTGATCATATCCGGGACTCCTAACTACCTTCAGTACATCAAAACACAAAAACTCATAATACCGATAATCACCGAACTTTAAGCGTGCGGACCCTACGGGTTCGAGAACTATGTAGACATGACCGAGACACATCTCCGGTCAATAACCAATATTAGAACCTAGATGCTCATATTAAATCCCACACATTCTACGAAGATCTTTATCGGTCAAACCGCATAACAACATACGTTGTTCCCTTTGTCATCGGTATGTTACTTGCCCGAGATTCGATCGTCGGTATCTCAATACCTAGTTCAATCTCATTACCAGCAAGTCTCTTTACTCATTCCGTAATACATTATCCCGCAACTAACTCATTAGTTACAATGCTTGCAAGGCTTATTGTGATGTGCATTACTGAGTGGGCCCAGAGATACCTCTCCAACAATTGGAGTGACAAATCCTAATCTCGAAATACGCCAACTCAACAAGTACCTTCGGAGACACCTGTAGAGTACCTTTATAATCACCCAGTTACATTGTGACGTTTGGTAGCACACAAAGTGTTCCTCCGGTGAACGGGAGTTGCATAATCTCATAGTCATAGGAACATGTATAAGTCATGAAGAAAGCAATAGCAACATACTAAATGATCAAGTGCTAAGCTAACAGAATGGGTCAAGTCAATCACATCATTCTCCTAATGATGTGATCCCGTTAATCAAATGACAACTCATGTCTATGGCTAGGAAACTTAACCATCTTTGATTCAACGAGCTAGTCAAGTAGAGGCATACTAGTGACACTTTGTTTGTCTATGTATTCACACATGTACTAAGTTTCCGGTTAATACAATTCTAGCATGAATAATAAACATTTATCATGATATAAGGAAATAAATAATAACTTTATTATTGCATCTAGGGCATATTTCCTTCGGCATGCGCTGTATTAATTGACCATCAATGAAGTGAAGGACTTTACACGCGTCAAATTATCACATGGGGTGGATCTTCGTAAAAATTGTGTCCGCCTGTGTACCCGCGTGTGCGTACGAGGGAATGAGTGCGTGCGTGGCGTGCGTGCACATCTTCGCTTCGTGCATGTACCGCCAGTGTGGCTCTGGGAGGATGAGTACATTCTTCTGGAACCAGCAGCATGTCACTGTGATCAATCCAGACAAGGATGTCGCGACAAAGCCTCCACATGTGCCACATGGCTTCATGAACTGTAAGAGAGACACTGTGTAGCGTGCCATTATGTTTTTCACATCTCGAAGTACTAGTAAGGTACACGTGCATTGCACGTGTTAGATTTTGCAACCAAATTTTGAATAAATACCACACTATAGCATGTAAGCTCTGAGCCATATATGTCTGATGTAGACTTTCATCTAATTTGTATAGTTCATCTCATTCAAAATAAATTAGTTTTTATAAAAAACCTAGGGCCTCTTTGATTCGTAGGATTTCCAAAACGTGGGAATAGGAAGAACATGGGATTAGAGTGGAATGTCGTTTTGAGTCCTACAGGATTGTACGAGTGTTTAATTGTCCATAGAAAAAACGCGGAATTCTTTCAAAAAGGTTTGAGTGGATGGGATGTTTCCTATGAAATCTAGTGCAAATGAATCATATGGAAAAATTCCTATGGTTTACAATCCTACGAATCAAACAACCAAGATAGGAAAAATTCCTAAGGATTAGAATCCTCCAAAATTCCTTTGAGAATCCTTTGAATCAAAGAAGCCCTTAATCTATTTTATGATTCATGGAATTGTGCATTGTAAAGCATAAAGTAAAAACTAATAATGGCAATTCAACTAGAAAAAAGTTTGGGCACTTATGATACGGAAGATTCTAGAACAAAGGAAAACCACTGTTGTTTTGAGATTTGTGCATTGTGCTTAACTTCAACCATGGAGTCTACTAGATTGTACATGTGGCAAAATCCGGTGGGGGCTAGAATATTGTGCGAGGGGCCGAGTGGAGGGAGACTATGAAGGAGTGCACAACTGCGAGATCGATATTTAGAGATAGGGGCGAGAACGTGCGCTATTGCGCAGTGGCGGAGCCATGAAAAATGTCCCATGAGCTAGGGGGCCAAGCATTGCTAATCCTTTACGAGGAGGGCCAATTCATCAACTTAAACCATTTTTACCAGCAATTGTCTAATGATCACATTCATATTAGCCTCGATATATAGTGATGTTAGGGGGGCCTTGCTGCCCCCTGTCTTCGCCATATTGTGCGCGTCTAAGAGATGAAGCAGAAGGCATGGATGATGAGGGGGGGGCGTTGGATATATAATTAATGTGGGTGTATTAGCTATATATGTAATCCTATATAGAGAGGTATAGATTGATCGATGTGAAAGAGGGTGAGACCTCACTAGATATATAGATTGATCGGTTTATGTGGAAAACTATGAAAGACCTAGCTATATACACACACACATAGAGAAACATCGATCGTTGCGCATGCACGTGAGAGATAAAGAATGCCCGATATGATGGAGAGGGGGATGTGTGTGTGTGTGCCTTCATGGGAGACCGGCTTGAAGAAAAAGATTGCATGTGTGCGATGGATAATGCCGACTGGTAGTGTGTGTGCATGCATGCACGAGAGAAAGTTAGTGGTACAATTATAAAGAGAAGACCAATGTGTGGGTGTAAAAGACTAGGTGAGGTCATAATCAATGTAAAGTTGAATTCAAATATTTGAATAAGAGATCATGATGTTTGAAACCCATGCATGCATGAATATAACGGAGATCTGCGGGGTGTGGTTTGGAAACGAGCATGATGTAATGTATACACATTGAACAAGGTCAGACTGGTTTGAATTTGAGATACCGATGGTAGACATCGTTTGGCCACATTGCATTCGTGCATGTACACACTATTCTAATTGGAGATGATGGGTGGCTTTCGCATCACATATCTATATCTATACCCCAATATATATTCTATTATATATTTTTTATATAGTGTCGGATAACTTTAACTTTGAAAGATGGTCATTGGATGAGGCCAATCCGATGGTGCAGAGCTGGCAAATTTGAGCACTACTGGCCGTTGGATATCATATAGATTCCATCAGATTTTGCCACATGTACAATCTAGAAGACTCTATGGTTGAACTTAAGCATAATGCACAAACCTCAAAACACAAGCACTTCTTCTTTGTTCTAGAATCTTCCGTATCAGAATTGCCCAAATGTTTTTCTACATGATTTTTTTTTACTTTATGCCTTACGACGCACAATTCCATGAATCTTAAAATAGATTAGCTTTCTTATAAAAACTAGATGATTTTGAATGAAATGAACTATAAGAATTAAACGAACATCTACATCATGCATATATGACTCAAAGCTTACATGCTATAATGTGGTATTTATTCATAATTTGGTTGCCAAATCTCATGCGTGCAATGCGCGTGTGCCTTACTTGTGTGAATGGTATCTGTGTGTGTGTTGTGCGTGTTAAACACATTGTACGTAGTATATCATACTAGTCTAAATTGTCTTTTTTGGGTACATGTTAAGCTTGTTCTCTCAAAATTTCGAGCCGCGCCTTGTTATGCCGAAATTTCAAGCTAGCGTCTCTGTCTATCGTGCTGCGAAACTCCCGCCTCTTCAACCCGCGCCTTGTTACCCCGAAATATTTAAGATAAATCTTTGTCTCGTTGTGCTCTGACAACTCCCTCCATCTCAACCCGCGCCTTGCTATTCCAAAATTACAACGTGTGCGAAAACTCCCACCTCCTGTGAAATCCCGACACGCAAAATGCCCGTGATACCCCTGAATCGGTGGGGTACTTTCTTAACTTACCCCACATTTTGGACAAGCGCGTCCCTAAGCCATGGTTCCCCACTCCCATCCCATCCGCCCACCCATTCGTACAACGAAGCCAGGAAAACCTGCGAAGCCCCACACCCTCCTCCGTCCGCCACCCAGCCGGAGCCTCTTCCCCGACGATGTCGTCCACAGCAACACCTCGACGTCCCTCATCCACCGTACCAGCTGAGGATTCGTCGTCGATTTGGTCATCCTGCCGGTTCAGCCACCCCGTCCTCCACCTCCAAGGAGCTGCCCCGACGTTCCCCTCGTCTTTCGCGCCACCTCCATTCCCACACCGCCGTCTTCACCTACACCACCGGAAGGGCATCATCATCACCGTTTCCTCGAATGAAGCTGCGGCCTAATCGGCGCCACCAAATAGGTTGTACACTAATTGCCGCATTTTCTTCTTGATTCAATCTCACGGTGTTGCCGGCGCTCGGTTCCGACCAACACGGCGCGGCTCCATCCACGGCGGCATCGCCGGCCACTTCCTCCACGGTGTCGCTCCCTCGGCGGCAACATCCACATCAGTAGGAGCTGCTGCTTTAGCTCTCGCTCGCGCTGCTGCTCTGCTGTTGCTCTCGGTCCCCTGCCTTGTCTGCTCTTGCTCTTGCTCACGCTGCTGCTCTCGCTCTTGCTCTTGCTTGCGATGCTGCTTCGATTTGCTACACTTCAGTCGACTTAATCGACTTTTGGGTCAGTTGATTTTCAGGGTGTGGGGGGCTTGCCGGAGTTAAGGAAGAACCAGCCACAGCGGGGAGGGGGCTCACCGGAGAGGTACCCCACTATCTATCTTAGGGTTCAGGGTGGGGGGAGTGGTCGCCGGCGGTGGTGGGGCGGTGGCGTGGGGATCACCGGAGAAAAAGCTCAGAACGGGGGGGGGGGGCTAGAGGGATGGCCGGGGTGGCGGCGGACCGACGGTGGGGAGTGTTTTCGGGGTGGGCAGGGCGGCGCATCGCCGGCTATGGGCGGCTGTTTGGCCGGTGGTGGTTGGAGGCTCAGGGGTAAGGAGGTTGAAGATCAACTACAGGCCCTTGATTTCGTATCCAACGACTGCAAAATCGACTAACCAGAGATGTAAAAGTCAGTTGACTGACGTGTAGCCTCACCTCTAATGCGTTCAGTTTCGACAGTAAAATTCAGTTTCGACAGTGAAGTTCAGTTTTGACAGTTAAATTCAGTTTTGGTAGTTAAGTTCAGAGATGAGCGGTTGATGTATTTTACATCTAGCACTTTGTGGTTATGTATTTTATGTCATCTATTGGATATGCTATTAGAATTCCACTCGGTTTAACGTTGTCTCTCTTGTCCTGCTTCAGCCTCGGCGCCGTACAACTAACCGGAGCTGCTCCAACAACGAAACCCTCCATCACAGCGGAGCAGTACCTCGGGCTCCATCTCCAGACGCCTAAGATCTTCTTCCCCTCCTCCGACACCCAAGTCAGCCAGAGATCGACATGGCTTTGCCAAAGAGGTTGTACACTTGTTGCATATCTTTTTTACTCTACATGTTATATATATTGTCCATTGAACACACGGAGTAATGGGAAATATGATTATTTATCCTACTATATGACAAGCAGTGAGGTACCAGGCAACTTAGCTATCCATGATGGACTCTCTTGAACGCCATCATTATTTATCTCTGCGTGTTTGAGCTGTGCATTTGTCGATGGCCCTGGGAGTTGAGCTAGTAGGGTAGTGGCCTGGGTCCAAAGTAATAGAAGTAGCACAAAAACATTTTTTTAGTGTAGGCTTTTCCTTGCTCAAGCCTTCCTACTAGAATCGCCAGTGCTTGAAAGGAAAAGTGAATGAAAAACATAGGAATTGGAAAGTTTCCTATGGTACTACTTTTCATGAATTTGGTGCAAAGGAATGGAGCAAAGGAAAACTGTAGGATTTGTTCCTTTAGTGTCTCCTTGAAAGAAAAAACCATAGGAATTTTAATTTCCACTTGTCCTCCTTTTCAAATTCCTATTCATGAAGCACAAGACTAAGAGATAGTAGCATAATAGCATTATAACCGTACATTTTCTTGTGGTTTGACTTAATCTCACCATGCTTCTTTGCATCCTGTGATCTTCCAATTCTTGTGAACCAAACACCCAGATTGGCAGAAATCATGTGTTTTTAAATTCTTTGTTTTGCACGTGCATTCCTATCCTATTTCTGTCTATTTCCTATCCCTGCATTGTTAGAATCCTCAGATTCAAACAAGCCCTTACACAATTACTTCTATTACAGATATGTGTCAAAGAAAACCTTGTGTGGTTTGTCCTGCTCCTGCGGTGCTGTGTTCCACCCCAGCTGAGCTGGTCCAACGACGGAAGGGTTCACCACAGCAGGGATCCGCTCTCCAGACTGTCTTTCGCTGCCTCAGATCTTCTTCCCCGCCGTTGGCAGACACGACAACTGCATTACCATCAGCAACTGAGCAGATGACCTTGAGGACTTGATACGTCTCCAACGTATCTATAATTTTTGATTGCTCCATGCTATATTATCTACAGTTTTGGATGTTTATGGGATTAATTATACACTTTTATATCATTTTTGGGACTAACCTATTAACCCAGAGCCTAGTGCCAGTTTCTGTTTTTACCTTGTTTTAGGGTTTCGAAGAAAAGGAAAATCAAACGGAGTCCAATTGACCTGAAACTTCACGGAACTCATTTTTGGAAGGAAAGAAGCCCAGAAGAATTGAAGTGCACGTAAGGGAAGATTCGAGGAGGCCACGAGTTAGGCGGGCGCACCCACCCCCCTAGGGCGCGCCCTCCACCCTCGTGGGCCCCTCGTGCCCCCCCTGACGTACTTCTTCCGCATATATATATATATATCCATATACCCTAAAACTACCGGGGAGCACAATAGATCGGGATTTCCGCTGCCGGAAGCCTCCGAAACCACCGAAAGCCAATCTAGACCCGTTCCGGCACCCTGCCGGAGGGGGCAATCCCTCTCTGATGGCCATCTTCATCATCCCGGTGCTCTCCATGACAAGGAGGGAGTAGTTCTCCCTCGGGGCTGAGGGTATGTACCAGTAGCTATGTGTTTGATCTCTCTCTCTCTCTCTCTCGTGTTCTTGAGGTGATACGATCTTGATGTATCACGAGCTTTGCTATTATATTTGGATCCTATGATGTTTCTCCCCCCTCTACTCTCTTGTAATGGATTGAGTTTCCCCTTTGAAGTTATCTTATCGGATTGAGTCTTTAAAGATTTGAGAACACTTAATGTATGTCTTGCCGTGCGTATCTGTGGTGACAATGGGATACCACGTGATTCACTTGATGTATGTTTTGGTGATCAACTTGCGGGTTCCTCCCATGAACCTATGCATAGTGCTTGGCACACGTTTTCATCGTGATTCGCCGGTAGAAACTTTGGGGCACTCTTTGAGCTCCTATGTGTTGGTTGAATAGATGAATCTGAGATTGTGTGACGCATATCGTATAATCATACCCATGGATACTTGAGGTGACATTGGAGTATCTAGGTGAGATTAGGGTTTTGGTTGATTTGTGTCTTAAGGTGTTATTCTAGTACGAACTCTAGGGCTGTTTGTGACACTTATAGGAATAGCCCAACGGATTGATTGGAAAGAATAACTTTGAGGTGGTTTCGTACCCTACCATAATCTCTTCGTTCGTTCTCCGCTATTAGTGACTTTGGAGTGACTCTTTGTTGCATGTTGAGGGATAGTTATGTGATCCAATTATGTTATCATTGTTGAGGGAACTTACACTAGCGAAAGTATGAACCCTAGGCCTTATTTCCTATCATTGCAATACCGTTTATGCTCACTTTTACCATTAGTTACCTTGCTGTCTTTATATTTTCAGATTACAAAAACTGTTGTCTACTATCCATATACCACTTGTATCTCAAGATGGCAATGGGGCCCCAAAACCCGCGTCCCCGCGGGTTTTTACCCTATTAGGGGACGGGGATGGGCGTATTTTCATCCCCGTGGGGCTGTTGTTGGGCACATTATACAACCCAACATGTTTCGTGGGTTTGCACCCGTTTCAGCAGTCCCCGAACCCGAAACCCGGCAAACCCAGGAAAATACATTTTTACCAAGCACTGATCCGGTGCGGCCCAAACCAAAGCTATCGAGCCTAAGCGACCGAGCCCCCACCCCCAACGTTGAAGGCCAAACCAAGAATTCTATTTTAAAACTTATGTAATTGCACATCTTGTTGAACCATGTATGGCTTATCATCTTTCTTGCTGAAATCTGATCATTTTTGTTGCTGAAATGTGGTGTCATGCTGTTGAAATACATTCTATATAGCTGTTGAACCATCTAATATTGTTTTTTGTTGAAATTTGCTCAAGTTATGCTGCTGAAATGTGCTTGTTTTGGTGCTGAAATGTTATTCTTTGTCGCCACTATGTTTGTTTAAATATTTTGATTTTCTTGTGGGTCCCCCATGGGTTCCACGAAACCCGATGGGTTTAGGGGACGGGCGGAAAACTAGCCCCGCGCATGGTGATGGGGATGGGGACGGGTTTACGATTTTCTCGTGGGGATGGGTTTGGGAAGGCAAACCCCGATGGGTTTCGTCCCCATTGCCATCTTGAGTTCTATCACCATCTCTTCGCCGAACTAGTGCACCTATACAATTTACCATTGTATTGGGTGTGTTGGGGACACAAGAGACTATTTGTTATTTGGTTGCAGGGTTGCTTGAGAGAGACCATCTTCATCCTACGCCTCCTACGGATTGATAAACCTTAGGTCATCCACTTGAGGGAAATTTGCTACTGTCCTACAAACCTCTGCACTTGGAGGCCCAACAACGTCTACAAGAAGAAGGTTGTGTAGTAGACATCAGGACTACACAGGTCCGCAAGAGAGGTCGCACTCTTCCGTGTCTTCTTACGTTATGCATCGCTTAATATGATGACATGCTACTTTATCTTCCGTCTGACGGGTTGTTCTACCGTCTGCGGATTTCACGGGATTCGAGTTTTGGGAAGCGCGCCAGGCGGGGGAGGCCGTAGTAATTAGGACGGATTAGGTAGGCTGCCTCGATCTCCGCGCCACCTTTTTTGCCAAGTATCGCGCATGCGACTATTGCGGGATTTGATAGATCGTCTGGGCCTACAAGTCAGTCACTCGAAAGTGACCTTATATAAGGCGCCGGACTGGGGCTTTTGAACAGTGCGCCTCCATTCTTCTTCCTCCTCCTCAGATTTCTCCGCTGCGCTTGCTTCTGCTCTCGGTGTTATTGTCTTGCTCGAACTCAATTCGCTGCCATGGGGAAGGAGAAGATGGTGGCGTTGGAGCGTGCGAAGAAGGCGACGGCGAAGGCGAAAGGGAAGAAGACCAGCCAGGGCGATCTTCGTCGAGGTCCGGCCTGCCGCCTGGCTGGATCCAGGGCAACTGGATCCGCTCGACAATCAGTCAAGATGACATCGACGACCTGGTTGAGGGGGGACTGATCCCCCACGAATTGGCGCGGCTCCCGGGGAACGAGACTGAGCCACAGCCGCAGGAGGGTGAGTGCGTTCTCCTTGCCACCCATGTCGACCACGGGTTTTCTTTGCCTCCCCACCCTTTTCTTTCGCGGTTTCTTTAACTTCTTTGGGGCTCAACTCCACCACTTTTCTCCAAACACCATCGTGTACCTTGCCGCTTGTGTGTCCATGTGCGAGAACTTCTTGGGTTGTCGACCACACTGGGGTCTCTTCAAGCACATATTCACATGTCGCTCTCAGATGGTCAAGAAGGCCAACCCGAGTGACGAGAGGACGCACGTGATACAGATGTGCGGGGGTCTTGGAATTCAAATGAGGAACAAAAGCACTTTCCCAACTACGATCCTTCCCGACTTGGTCCGGGGTTGGCAGTCGACCTGGTTCTACTGCAAGGACCAGCCGACCCCGGGCCAGTCGACTGGACTTCCCCCCTTTTCCATGGCTCGAGTGGAGAAGCCCTCCACCTTGAGAGTGATCCCGGAGGAGAAGGTGCAGGTGAAGGTGTTGGTCAAGCGGGTTGTCCAACTTGTCCGCGACGGAGTGACTGGTATGGACCTGCTGGAGGTCTTCCTCAGTCGACGCATCCAACCACTCCAAGCTCGTGACCATCCGATGTGGATGTACTCGGGACTCGAGGATTCCACTTGGATCCACCCGGAGGATGTCAGTGAGGACACGGTGGAGCAGTGGCTGAGAGGTATTAGCGGCAACAAGGATAATCCCCGGGGGTCCAGGAGGGTGGTTCCATTCGACCATTCACGCCAGCCGGAACAGGTACGATTCTGCATTGTCAAGTGTCTTCTTGTTTTACTATGTAGCATCTTGTTGACGGTCGACTGTCTTTCTTTTGTTCATTGTCTTTCAGGCTCTTGTTGATATGTACTCAATGCCCAATGGAGTGCAGGAGCAAAAGGTCGAGGGAGAGGCGAGCGGGGGCGAGAGTGGCGAGTGGCACTCGGATGCAGAGGAGGACGAGGAGAGCGACGACCCGAGTGACGAAGAAGAGGTCGACTCGCCTCCTCGCAGAGAAAGGAGGTCCAAGCACGCTCACGACCCGGCAAGCACCCCTGACCTGGTGGCCGCACCAACTGGGCAGTCTTCAAAGCGCCCTCGGACGTCTTCTCCAGTGCCGACCGAGAAGGTATCGAAACAGCTCAAGACTGCGCCGCCTCCAGCGCCGAAACCATTGAAGGCCGCATCCTCCAAACCGCCGAAGGCTTTGCCTAGAATCAAAGTGACCATTCCCACCATCTCTGGGTAACCATCTGACCTGATCCTTTGGTTGACTCGAGCAACAGAACGTAACCGACTGAATGTTGACATTTGCAGTGCAGCTACCTCTGGAACTTCTTCCCGCCAATACCGAGATGAGGAAATGGAAGCCGCGGTTACCTCCAACCTAGGTACAATTCTCGTGATCTTGTTCTTCATTATTTGGTCGATTAAATTCTGGCGATTCACTTGGGGTTGACTGATTTATTTGACTCTCCACTCAACGTTAGCGAGCTTCCGAATGATGATGAAGATGTGGTCCCGGAGCCCAGAAGAAACAAAAAATTAGCTGCTGGCAAGACATCTCAGCCGGGACTGATGATAGAACCAACCGTCCAACAACCTGAAGATGCAGGTGGGGCCTCTGTAACTTTTGTTGTCCCGTTGTCGAGTGAGCGCCCCGCACCGTCGATTGTACCAGTGTTTCCTTCAGCAGTCCAACCTCATGCCTCGGAGCTCCAAGCTGCCGCATCTGGGCCGTCTGCTCCCTTCTTCACCAACTATCATGTTCCGGAAAGCCAGTCGGATGCCGCTGCGGAGGCCATCCATTAGGCTAGCGTGATGATGGAGCGGATGAAGACGGTGCACGACAACAGCCAGGCTGCTTACGATGCCAGCACGGCTCTTCGGGCCAATGTCCACGTAAGTTGACTTTCGACTGACCTTGTTCTATTAGGATATGCTACCTGAAATATTTTCTTTCATACAATCTCTTATTGTTTGCGTCGAATCTGTACACCCACTGGGTGTTTTGTTGTCTTTAGTATTTGCACACTTCCACTCGGTCTGGTCGAGTGGGATCTGAACCGGCGGGGGCACGCTAAGTGCACCCACTGGGTGTAGTCCTCGAGACCGCAGTCGACTGCGAGCAGTCGGCTGGGGTCTGAGTACTTCTTTTCACTTTCCTTTCTTCCACTCGACCCAGGCAGACCGACCGAGTGGGATCTGAACCAGTGGGGGCACGTCAAGTGCACCCACTGGGTGTAGTCCCCGAGACTGCGGTCGACTGTTGGCAGTCTACCGGGGTCTGAATAGTTCTTCTCCTTTTTTAGTCGACCCGGGCGGACCGGCCGAGTGGAATCTGAATCGGTGGGGCATGCCAAGTGCACCCGCTGGGTGTAGTCCCTGAGACCGCGGTCGACTGCGGGTAGTCGGCTGGGGTCTGAGCAAACTTTGAAGTTTCATTCACTCGGAAGTAAATGATCTTTGATCTTGTCGATTGATATGTCTTTTACCCTCTGCAGAAATCTTGTACTCTCATTTCTAAGTTCGCCGAATTTGAGGAGAAGCAGAGGCAACTCAACCTTGACTTGGAGCTGGCCCAACAAAAATTGAAGAAAGCTCAAGATGAAGTTGCTGGTATGGAAGGTGACTGCCTATCGACTGCTCACGTCGATCGTCCTTTAAAATATTTCTTCGATCTCTTGTTTGATCCGATTGCTTATTTTGTAGAGAAAATGAGGTTGGCTTTGGAGAAGAAGGACTTGGACCTTGCAGCTGCGCAGAAGGAAGCTCAAGATAAGACTGCCCTTGCTAGCTAGAAGCTGGCTTCAGTCGGAGTGCTGGAAGAAGAAGTAAGCAAGCTGAAATCCTCTCTCACTGAATCCAACTGAGAGGCAACTCATCTGAAGAAGGATAAGGTGGCTCTGAATGAGAAGCTGGAATCCATGGCTCATAACAGAAATGACGTGGAAGCTTATCTAAGAACTCTCGCCAAGAAGCTCTTTCTTATGCTGGAAGGTACTCCTTTTAATCTGACTGCTTTACTGCTTGCAAGTTAGTCTTGTCCAGTCGACTCACTAACTCCTTGACTGCAGAATTCTGCCAAAACTTTGATGAGGAGACTGGACGGATCGAGACGGGTTTGGACCCTATTGTTTCTCCAGTCGGCGACGAGGCTGCCATGAATGTGCTCCGACTGGAATCCCACATCGCTAGTGTTACAAGTTACCTCACTCGTCTGAAGGTGGTAGTTTCATGGATCGAATCATCACTCTGGCCAAGGGCAACGCTTGAAAATGACCTCGAGTCTCTGATGGCTCGACTCAACGAGGTCCCTGGTCGAGTGCAAGAATGGAAGAAGTCCTCTGCCCGGTATGGTACTGACGTGGCATTGTCCTTGGCCAGAGTCCACTGCAAGGAAGCCCGCGAAGATAAGCTGGTGACGATCAAGGTCGCCAACACCAAAAGACATGATTTCCAGTCCTTTATGGAGACTTTCATCGCTGCTGCCACTCGGATTGCAGATGGAATTGACTTGGACGAATTCGTCGAACCTGCCAGCCCTCCTCCTGCCGAATGAACAAACTTTGAAATTTAAACCTGCCTTAAATTTACCTCGGAATGCCGAGTGGTTTTTGTAACCATTAAACTCCTTCGGTCTTGATGCTCGAATACTATTGATCCGTCGTCCGGAACTTTAGGATTTCTCTGAACTTGGTTTATTTCTGAATATGCCTATATTTGCCTTTGAGTGGAATTTGCTCTTTACTCTGAATAATCTTTCGACCTGCATCTTATTGTCCTTGCGGACAGGGATGGAGCGCATGTTGTATTTGTGGCGTAGCTCCGAAGGAGAAGGTTGCAGTCGACCTGCACCTCGTCGTCCTTGCGGATGGGGATGGAGTGCACGTTGTATTTGTGGCGCAGCTCCGAAGGAGAAGATTGCAGTCGACCTGTACCTCATCGTCCTTGCGGATAGGGATGGAGCGAACGTTGTACTTGTGGCGCAGCTCCTAAGGAAATGTTGTAGTCGACCTGCACCTCGTCGTCCTTGCGGATAGGGATGGAGCATACGTTGTACTTGTGGCGTAACTCCGAAGGAGAAGGTTGCAGTCGACCTGCACCTCGTCGTCCTTGCAGATGGAGATGGAGCGCACATTGTATTTGTGGCACAGCCCCGAAGGAGAAGGTTGCAGTCGACGTGTACCTTGTCGTCCTTGCGGATAGGGATGGAGCGTACGTTGTACTTGTGGCACAACTCCTATGGAGAAGGTTGTAGTCGACCTGCACCTCGTTGTCCTTGCAGATGGGGATGGACTTTAAACCTTAGGCGAGCACTGGACTGCAGCTAAGCCCCCGAGTAAGAGGGTCGCCCACCACTAGGTAGGATTTTTTAAACTTAGGTGAGTATTGGACTGCAGCTAAGCCTCCAAGTGGGAGGGTTGCTCACCACTCGGTAGGATTTTACAAAGTTAGGCGAGTACTAGACTGCAGCTAAGCCTCTGAGTGGGAGGGTTGCTCACCACTCGGTAGGATTTTACAAACTTAGGCGAGTACTGGACTGCAGCTAAGCCTCCGAGTGGGAGGGTTGCTCACCACTCGGTAGGATTTTACAAACTTAGGCGAGTACTAGGAAAAGCCGAAATCTATGGCAGCCCTCACGACACTCATGACCCGCTTTTGTGCGGGAGAAGACAGCTGGCTGGCTCGCAGTAATAACATATCAAAGAACCATAGTACTTCGGATACCAAGGACGGCCATAGCAGGTCACGTCGCAACAAACATAAGCGCTGCATTAACAGCGATAATACCGAGGATACGGCAGCCAATGCCGAATTCAAAGGCTCTAAACCCGGTCAGCAAAAAAGCCATTCAAACGAAGTACGCCGGGTCCGTCCAGCTTGGACTGTATACTCGATTGCTCGTGTCAAATACACGGCACCCCAGACAAGCCAGCCAATCACACCAACAGGGATTGTTGGGTGTTCAAGCAGGCCGGCAAGTTAATCGCCGAAAGCCGAAACAAAGACAAGGGGCCACATAGCGATGACGAGGAGGAGCCGAGGCAGCCACACACCGGAGGACAAAAGAGGTTTCCCCCACATGTGCGGACGGTGAACATGATATACGCAACCCACATCCCCGAGAGGGAGCGGAAGCGTGCGCTCAGGGACGTATATGCGTTGGAGCCAGTCGCCCCAAAGTTCAACCCATGGTCCTCCTATCCGATCACTTTCGATCGCAGGGACCATCCCACCAGTATCTGTCATGGCGGATTCACCGCACGGGTTCTGGACCCAATCATTGATGGACTTCACCTCACTTGAGTCCTTATGGATGGCGGAAGCAGCCTGAACCTGCTTTACCAGGACACAGTGCGCAAAATGGGTATAGACCCCTTAAGGATCAAACCCACAAAAACAACCTTTAAAGGCGTCATTCCAGGCGTAGAGGCCCATTGCACAGGCTCAATTACACTGGAAGTGGTCTTCGTATCCCCAGATAACTTCCAAAGCAAAGAGTTAATCTTCCATATAGTCCCGTTCCGCAGTGGTTATCATGGACTGCTCGGGCGAACCGCATTTGTGAGATTCAATGCGGTACCGCATTATGCATACCTCAAGCTCAAGATGCCAGGACCTTGCGGGGTTATTACAGTCAATGGAAACACAGAGCGCTCTCTCCGAACGGAGGAGCACACCGCGGCCCCTGCAGCAGAAGCGCAAAGCAACCTCTTGAGGCAATCCACCAGTTCGGCGTTTCAAGACCCGGATACCTTGAAGCGCTCTCGGAACAATCGGCAACTAGACCGCCGGGCGCGATCTGAGCTCGTGTAGCAATGCGCCCCCCACCCAGTCCTAGCCAAACGGGAAACTCGTGCCATGCGTACATAATTACGCATTATAAATACTATGGGCATAGGTGGGGAGGGGGGCACAACTGCGGCACGCCCCAAGACACGGCTTAAACCACACTAGGGGCTTCCCGTTTGGTTATTTTTCTCTTTTTCAGGGCCTTAATCTCTGGAAACCCTGTCCGGCAGCACTATTGCCGAACACATGATGCAGCAACCAAGGAGGCAGAAAGCTATGTCACACCACGGAATTCCCAGGTGGATTATAATAACGAGCGAAATATTTGATTTAATACTATTCCTCAGCTTGCCCTTGGAAGGGACATAGTCCTACTCTTTGCTTATCGCACCATCTGTATCATTCTGCTTTAACGCACCTTTTTGAATAAACAATGCATAACATTATGACTATTATTGCATTCTTGTTTTATATATATATATATACATATAGGGTCACGCTATTGGTCACCCTGGGTGAGGAATAGTTATTGTTCACCCCCCTCTATTTTACCATCAATGCCCCGTAATTTTACGTTCCATAACTTTTCTCTTATTTCCGACGTAAAAAGACACCGTAAGAAAATATATAATCATTGTAAAAAATATTTTATGTGATGTAAAATTACAAACATAAAAACATAGTGTAAAATACACATAAACTGCAAATTTTCTTGTCTTATGACCTATATTTTTATTTTCTTATGCCAAATTTTACGTAATGAATCAATAGGAATGTAACTATTTAAATTGCAAACGTAATTTAATTATGAAATTATCGTAAGATTACCTCGGATGAAGAATAACTTATTCTGCCCCCTGGGTGATGAATAGTAACACTATATATATGTGTGTGTGTGTGTGTGTGTGTTCATTAATGACGCCTTGCAACCGTACACTTTGGTACGGCCAATACACCAGGGGCTTATGTACCCCACAATATGGTGTGAAAATTCCGAACACTTTCACAAGTGCGGCACCCCGAACTTATAGCATTATATGCATCAGCTCCGAATCATGTCTTTGGCCAAATGTTGGGTTTGCCCGGCTCCTATGTCTTGGTACCTTACGTTCCGCTCTATTGGCTAAGGTAGCGCTAGGAGAACTACTGCGATTGTGCCCCGGTTCTGCTGGGCTATGCACCTTGGTAGAGAAAGCTAAAACTGACTGTCATGATAAGGCGAGAGACTGGTCGCTGTCCGGCGAGGTTTTCGAGTCCCTAAAGACTTATGCCGCTTAGAGCGATGGGCCGGCCCTATCCGGCTTAAAGGCGTGTATCGCGCGCCGAATTTGGTCCGGTTGCAAGGGGCTTCGTCAAAATTTAAAATTATAGAATTCTATGTCTAAGTGAGAGTGATAAAGCATTATTAGTCCGGTTGCCTTGTTCGTTGTGCTGAGCACCTCCCTCGAAGGACCCACACATGGGAACAAGAGTGCTCAGGTTTATCCCGAACACCCCAGCACTCGTGGCATGGGGGCAGAAGCCGAGGACTAGCCATCTCTCAGATTGGATAAACAGCCAAACAGAAGGTAATATTTTAAATTCACACAAGCGTTGCATAGCGCATATGAAACAAGTTTTCATCATACAGGATCACACGGGCAAGTTTACTCAAATATTACATCCTTTGAACATTCGTCCGCTACAAGATGGGCACCCTTCAGGACACCCTCATAATAAATTTCGGGGGTGCGATGCTCCTTGCCCTGTGGCAGCCCTTCCTTGATCAGCTTCACGGCGTCTAGCTTGGCCCACTGCACCTTCACACGGGCGAAAGCCCGGCGTGCACCTTCGATGCATACGGACCGCTTGACGACCTCCAGTCGTGGGCAGGCATCCACAAGCCGCCTCACCAGGCTGAAGTAGTTGTTCGGCCGCCTTGTGTAGCTCGACCAGATGCTTTAGCTGGTCGCTTAGAGGCATCGGGTGTTCGGTCCCAGTATACTGAGACCAGAACAGCTTCTCCGTTGAGCTTCCCTCCTCGGCCTGATAAAACTGTGCGGCATCTGACAGGCTGCGGGGCAAATCTGCGAATGCTCCTAGAGAGCTCCGAATTCGGGTAAGTAATCAGTAATTTACTTTTACATGCTTGCTCTGCATATAGAATACCTTACCCGCCGCTATCTTCTTCATTGTGTCGATCCCCTGGAGGGCCTTTTGGGCTTCGGCCTTGGCACTTTTTGCGCTCTTGAGGGCCGCGGCAAGCTCAGACTCTCACGTCTTCTAGTCAAGCTCCAACGCCTCGTGCTTCGTCACGAGAGCCTGGAGCTCTTGCTGCACCTCGCCCACCCGAGCCTCTTGCTTTTCTCGCTCGGTGCACTCCTTGGCCGCTTTATCTTCGGCCTCGGACAACGCTTGCTTTAGGGTCGCCACTTCGGTCATGGCCCCTGGCAAATTCATGATGATCCTGTCATTTTGCAATCGCACTCTTTTTATACATATCCACGGACTAGGTACTACTTACCTTTGTTCTCCTCGAGCTGCCTCTTGGTAAGGCCGAGCTCGTCCTGGGACCCTTTAAGGTCCTACTTCAGCACGGCGACCTCCGCAGTCAGTGCGGCGGACGCCAGCAGTGAAGTCTTGCATATGCATATCGACATACTCATATTAGACTCCTGCGATATTGTTTGATCCTCTGTTCGGCTTTTCTTTGTGAACACCGAACAGAGCATCAGGGGCTACTGTCTATGCGGTAATATTTTCCTATACACTTACCTCAAAGCCTGTTAGAAGGCTGGCACAGGCTTTAGTCAATCCGCTCTTAGCGGACTAAACCTTCTAGATCACCGCACTCATGATAGTGCAGTGCTCCTCGTCGGCGGAAGCGCTGTGAAGCGCTTCCAGCAGATTGTCCGGCGCCTCTGGATGGACAGAGGTCACCGGTACAGGCGTCTCGCCCCTCTTAGAAGGAGACCGCCTGCCCGAGTCCGCAACCACTGGAGGTTCCGGCGCGGTGTTCGGCTGAGGGCCGAACTCGAAGCTCTCAGGGGCCTTGTCGCCTCGGCTCCCGGAGTCTGGGAGGCCACCTTGAGGCGCCTCTGGGACTGTCTCCCCTCGACCCGGTGCCTCGTGAGACAGCACCTCGGCGTCGTCCGTAGGATGAGGGAAGGTGGCGGTCGGGACTGGATCGCTATCCATATCCGACGAGCCCAGGGAGCCGTCCGATGATACATCGATACGGGCTCGGGGCGGCCTGCATAAACATATTTCGGCGTTAGGTGAAGTAGTGCGACAAAGGAATACTATGAGTTACTCTGGTATCCGAATACTTACAACTTCCCCAGGATCTTGGCCCTGGGCAGCCACTCGTCTTCGCCGTCGGCGGCGGTGGTAGAGCTGTACGGAAGGAGAGTCCTCCCCTTCTTGTACCCTTCGGCCTCCCTAGTTGGGGCGGCCTTCCTTTTCTTGTCTCCCCCGTCTCGAGGGGGAGCATCTTCTTCTGCCTCCTTGTCTTCGGGAGAGGATTGCGCCGTATGGTCCTCGGACGGTGAGTCTGATGACGCCTGGCGTCGGGAACTCTTTCGGGTTCCCTTGGCCTTCTTGGTCCTCTCCGGCACCGTATAAGGAGCCGGGGTCAGCATCTTCGCCAGAAGAGCATTTGCTGGGCCTTTGGGCAAAGGAGCCGGACAGTCGATATGTCCGGCCGTCTCCTGCCAGTCCTGTCAAAGGTACGGGAGTTTAGATCCCGCATGGAATCAATCTATGAAAAAAAAGTATCCTCTAAGAGGTAAAGCAGCTTACCGCGCTGGCTTGGCGCTTCGCGCTGAATCCGCGATCCTCAGGAATGGGAGGGGGGACCTCGGCGCTCTTGAACAGCGCCCTCCAGGCATCTTCGTGAGTTGTATCGAAGAGCCTGTTCAGAGTTCGGTGCTGCGCCGGGTCGAACTCCCACAAGTTGAAGGCCCGTTGTTGGCACGGGAGGATACGGCGGTGGAGCATGACCTGGACTACATTGATGAGTTTGAGCTTCTTGCTCACCATGTTTTGAATACATGTTTGGAGTCCGGTCAGCTCTTCCGAATTACCCCAGGACAGGCCCTTCTCTTGCCAGGAGGTGAGCCGTGTGGGGAAGCCAGATCGGAACTCGGGGGCCGCTACCCATGAAGGGTCACGCGGCTCGGTGATGTAGAACCACCCCGATTGCCACCCCTTTATGGTCTCCACGAAGGAGCCCTCGAGCCATGTGACGTTGGGCATCTTGACCACCATGGCGCCTACGCACTCCGCCTGGTAGCCTCTCACTACCTTCGGCTTGGCATTGAAAGTCTTCAGCCATAAGACGAAGTGGGGCTTGATGCGGAGGAAAGCCTCGCACATGACGATAAACGCCGAGATGTTGAGGATGAAGTTCGGGGCCAGATCGTGGAAATCCAGGCCGTAGTAGAACATGAGCCCCGGACAAATGGGTGGAGAGGAAATCCCAGTCCGCGGAGGAAATGGGTGAGGAACACTACCCTCTCATGGGGCCTGGGGGTGGGGATGAGCTGCCCCTCCTCTGGGAGCTGGTGCACGATGTCGTCGGGCAAGTATTCTGCTCTCCTTAGCTTCTTGACGTGTCCCTCCATGACGGAGGAGACCATCCACCTGCCTCCCGCTCCGGACATGGTTGGAGAAGGTCGAGGTGGGAAATGCGAACTTGGGCGCTGGAGCTCAAGTGTGCGAAGGTGGATGAACAAAGGAGGAAGAAGGCATGGATGAAAAGGTAAATCCTTATCCCTTTATATGGGCGGACGAAACTATGCGTCCCCACTAGCCTGGTAAAACTCGCTTGTCCCCCAAGCGCCGTAATCGATGGTGCGGTTGGCTTACCCACACTCGTATTGATGAGAATCCTGTGATAAGGGGACACGATCTCTGCTTTGACAAGACGTGTCAAAAAACTGCCTCGCATTATGTGCGGCTAGTTAAAGGAAATAGTTCGAATAATCACCGGGCCGTGACATGATGTCGTGTTGCGAAAATAAGTCAGCAAATTGGATTTGTGGAAATATTATTCTCTCTACGGTTGTATGTGGAACTTATCTTGCAGGGTCGGACACTATCCTTATATTCAAATTCTTCCGTGGTATATTCGGAGGAGGAACCCGCCTTGCAATGCCGACGACAATACTGCGCGCCGGACTCATCGTCATTGAAAGCCTGGTTCAGGGGCTACTATGGGAGTCCTGGATTAGGGGGTCTCCGGACAGCCGGACTATATCCATTGGCCGGACTGTTAGACTATGAAGATACAGGATTGAAGACTTCATCTCGTGTCTGGATGGGACTCTACTTGGCGTGGAAGGCAAGCTAGGCAATACGGATATGTGTATCTCCTCCTTTGTAACCGACCTTGTGTAACACTAACCTCTCCGGTGTCTATATAAACCGGAGAGTTTTAGTCCGTAGGACAACATACAATCATACCATAGGCTAGCTTCTAGGGTTTAGCCTCTCCGATCTCGTGGTAGATCTACTCTTGTACTACCCATATCATCAATATTAATCAAGCAGGACGTAAGGTTTTACCTCCATCAAGAGGGCCCGAACCTGGGTAAAAAATTGTGTCCCCTGCCTCCTGTTACCATCCGCCTTAGACGCACAGTTCGGGAGCCCCTACCTGAGATCCGCCGGTTTTGACACCGACAAGTATGATCACCGACTCGATCACGATGATCGTCGTCGAGTGCCCACGCCTCCACCAAGGAGTGGGTCATATGTGCCTCGGTAGCATGATGACAAACATCCTCACAGTGCTGGGCAAAGGATTCTAGTCGACCCCAGGGAACCGGGCTTTGATGTGAGATCTATTCTCGTTTAGGGTCTAGTCGACAGAAACAGAGCTCACAGAGAAGGTCACGACAGAGATTTTCCAACCAGCAGCAGAGTGCATGTCTCAGGTCCAGAGTGCTTCGGCAGAGCCATCAAGGATGCTGTGATTCCTCCCAACTTCAGGTTGGCGACTGGAGTCAGTAAGTTCACTGGTGAGTCCAAGCCTGACACTTGGCTTGAGGATTACCGAGTGGTTGTACAGATTGGTGGTGGCAATGATGAAGTTGCCATGTAGCATCTCCCTTTGATGTTAGAGGGCTCGGCCAGAGCGTGGCTGAATCAGTTAGCGCCTGGTAGTATTTATACTTGGGAAGATCTTGCCCGAGTATTTGTCAGAACATTTGAAGGTACTTGCAAACGGCCAGCAGGGCTGACAGAATTACAGTGTTGCGTTCAGAAACCGAATAAAACTCCGAAACATTATATCTAGAGATAGATCACATTACACCAAATAGTGGAGAATGTATCAGATCACCAAGCAATTTGTGCCTTCAAAGAAGGCGTTAAGTATCGGGAATTGAATCTGAAATTCGGTCGGACAGGAGATATGACTCTGACTCGGAGATTGCCACCAAATACGCCAATGGTGAAGAAGAAGACCGACTCCGGAGTGGCAAGCACAAAACAGTCGCCCACAAAACCGAAGGAGGGAACTCCAGTTGGAAGCAGAAGCGCAAAGCCGAGCCAGCTGCTCCTGGAGAAGCCATAGCCGTGACTCAAGGAAAGTTCAAAGGGAAACCCATAGGACCGTGGAACCCCAAGAAAGTAAAAGATCAAGATGGAAATGATGTGCTAGATTTACCATGTCACATTCACACCAAGAAAGATGAAGAGGGAAATTTCATTTACCCAAAGCATACCACTCGACAGTGTCGACTCCTAGTCCAGCAATTCCGAGAGAAACAGCCCAAGGAAAAGGAGAAGGAAGCGGACAAAGTTGAGGATGAGGAAGAAAACGATGATGGTTACCCCCACGTCAATTCCACTCTGATGATTTTCGCTGATGTTGAGAGTAAGAGTCGACTGAAAGTCATCAACAGAGAAGTGAACATGGTTGCTCCGGTGAAACCCAGTTATTTGAACTGGTCTTAGACTGCCATTACATTCGACCAGTCCGATCACCAGCGCACATAGCCACCCTTGGGAGGCAAGCGCTGGTGGTCGACCCAGTAGTCGAAGGCACTCGATTGACTAAGGTTCTGATGGATGGTGGCAGTGGTCTGAATATACTATATGCAGAGACGTTGAAAGGAATGGGCATTCCGATATCCAGACTCAGTGAAAGCAATATGAGTTTCCATGGAGTTATTCCTGGCAAGAAGGCTGCGTCACTCGGCCAGATCGCCCTTAATGTAGTTTTCGGTGATTCCAAGAATTACCTCAAAGAAAAGTTTACATTTGAAGTTGTGGATTTCCAGAGTGCTTATCATGCTATTCTGGGTAGGCCAGCTTATGCACGTTTTATGGCTCGGCCATGTTACGTGTACCTCAAATTGAAGATGCCTGGTCCTAAAGGGGTGATCACTATCACCGGCAATGGAAAGAAGGCAGAAGAGTGCTTCCAGAAGGGCTCAAAGATCGCCGATGCACAGATGGCAGTAGTGGATTTGTAGGAATATCAAAAAAATGCAGATCCGAGTGATTTGTTGCGAGCTAAGAAGCCTGCCACAGATTTAGCATTCCAGTCGTCTGGTGAAACGAAGCCGATTCATATTCACCCAACGGATCCCAGTGCTGCTCCGAATCACATTTCTACGACACTCGACTCCAAATAGGAAGAAGCGCTCATCCAGTTCCTCCAAGAGAACTGGGACATCTTTGCATGGAAACCTTCTGACATGCCAGGTGTTCCTAGGGGACTGGCTGAGCATCGTTTGCGAGTCGACCCAAAAGTGAAACTAGTTAAAGAACATCTTCGACGGTCCGCCGTACAGAAGAGAAAGGCAATCAGTGAAGAGGTGGCCCGGCTTCTAGCAGCTGAGTTTATCCGAGAGATTTATCACTCCGAGTGGTTAGCTAATGTTTTCATGGTCTCGAAGAAGGAAGACCCACTTCGCATGTGCATTGACTTCAAATATATCAATCGGTCCTGCCCGAAAGATCACTTTCCTCTCCCTCGCATCGACCAAATAGTCGACTCGACTGTGGGGTGTGACTGCTTGTCCTTTTTGGACGCTTATTCCGGGTATCATCAGATCCGTCTGTATGGACCCGATGAGATAAAACAGCTTTCATCACCCCATTTGGGTGCTTCTATTATGTCACTATGCCATTCGGCTTGAAGAACGCTAGAGCCACATTCATGCGGATGATTCAGAAGTGTTTACTCACTCAGATCAGTCAGAATGTGGAAGCATACATGGATGACATTGTGGTCAAGTCACGTAAAGGTTCCGACCTACTGGCTGACCTTGCTGAAACCTTTGCCAACCTCAGAAGGTATGATATCAAGCTTAATCCATCAAAGTGCACGTTTGGAGTTCTAGGTGGAAAATTACTCGGTTTTCTTGTTTCCGAACGAGGCATCGATGCTAACCCAGAGAAAGTGGGTGCCATACTCCGGATGAAACGCCCTGTGCGTGTGCATGATGTCCAGAAGCTTACTAATTGTTTGGTCGCACTAAGTCGATTCATTTCTCGCCTCAGTGAAAAGGCACTGCCTCTTTACCGACTGATGAAGAAGTCAGATAAGTTCGAGTGGACTCCTGAAGCTGATGCAGCATTTGCAGAGCTTAAAGCCCAGCTTTCCACCCAGTGGGTGCATGCTGCTCCAATCAGCAAAGAGCCTTTACTGCTTTACATTGCAGCCACTGGACAAGTCGTCAGTATAGTACTTACAGCCAAGCGGGAAGAAGAAGGAAAAGCTTACAAAGTTCAGCGCCCAGTATACTATGTCTCTGATGTTTTGACTCCATCAAAGCAAAGATATCAACATTATCAGAAGCTTGTTTATGGGATTTATATGATCACGAAGAAGGTTGCACATTACTTCTCTGACCACTCCATTACAGTCGTCAGCAACGCTCCATTATCAGAGATTCTGAACAACAGAGATGCAACTGGTCGAGTGACAAAATGGGCGATTGAACTCCTTCCCTTGGATATCAAGTTCGAGGCAAAGAAAGCTATCAAGTCCCAAGCAATAGCGGATTTCCTCGCCGAGTGGATCGAACAGCAACTGCCAACTCAAGTTCACTCGGAGCACTAGACCATGTTCTTTGATGGTTCCAAGATGCTGAATGGTTCCGGTGCTGGGGTGGTACTGGTATCCCCCCGAGGAGACAAGCTCAGATATGTCCACCAGATTCACTTTGATTCCTCCAATAACGAAGCATAATATGAAGCACTCTTGTATGGGTTACGTATGGCCATCTCACTCAGCGTCCGTCGCCTCATGGTCTATGGTGACTCAGATTTGGTAGTCAATCAAGTGATGAAGGAGTGGGACGTCAGAAGCCCAGCCATGACTGGCTACTGTAACGCGGTGAGGAAGTTGGAAAAGAAGTTTGAGGGGTTAGAGCTCCATCATATACCCCGACTGAAAAATCAAGCAGTCGATGATTTAGCAAAGATAGGCTCCAAGAGAGAAGCCATTCCCAGTAATGTGTTCCTGGAGCATATTCATGCACCTTCAGTTCAAGAAGATCACTTCACTGAAGAGCCCCCACAGCCAAAGAGTGCCACCGATCCAACGGAAGTCGAGATTCCAGCCGTGGTCGACCTAATCATGGATATTTTGGTTATTGCTCCCGACTGGACAGTGTCGTACATTGCGTATATCCTTAGGAAGGAACTCCCAGAGGATGAAGAAGAGGCTCGACAGATCATCCGTCGATCCAAAGCCTTTACTGTGATAAGAGGACAACTGTTCAGGGAAAGTGTAACCGGAGTCAGCCAGAAATGCATAACCCCGAAAGAAGGACTGGCGATCCTCAACGACATCCACTCGGGGACCTGTGGCCACCATGCGTCCTCTAGGACCATTGTGGCTAAAGCATACCGAGCTAGATTTTATTGGCCACGAGCAAATAAAATGGTGAAAGATATAGTCGACAGATGTGAAGGCTGCCAGTTTTACTCTAATATGTCCCAGAAACCCGCGTCAGCCCTAAAGACCATTCCACTCATCTGGCCCTTTGCTGTTTGGGGATTAGATATGGTTGGACCGCCGAGGACTGGTAGGAGCGGCTTCACTCACGTGCTTGTAGCAGTCGACAAGTTTACCAAGTGCGTTGAAGCCAAGCCTATCAAGAATCTGGAAGCTAGTACTGCCGTCAGCTTCATCAGAGAATTGACATTCATATACGGAGTTCCACACAGCATCATCACTGACAATGGATCGAACTTCGATTCAGATGAGTTAGACCCTTCTGCGCCTCCCAAGGCACACGAGTCGACTATGCTTAGGTCGCCCATCCCCAGTCGAATGGACAAGCAGAGAGAGCAAATGACCTGATTCTCAAAGGATTGAAACCCCGACTGATGCGATACCTCAAGCATGCAACGGGTGCCTGGTGTAACACCCACGATGCGGCTATATCTCCCACGTGTCGGAGCATGACTTAGAGGCATAGCCGCATAGTAGGCATGTCGCAAGAGGGGTAATATTTACACATCCCATGTACTGAATAAGAAAGGGATAAAGAGCTGGCTTACAATCGCCACTTCACACAATACATAAACATAGCATTACATCATCCAGAATACAATCAAGGTTTGACTATGAAACCAAATAAAGAAAGACAACCCCTAATGCGATAGATCCCCGATCCCCCCGAGTGGACTCCACTACTGATCAACTGGAAATGAAACAACACAACGAACACAAACTTCATCGAGCTCCTCCTTGAGCTCAGTTGCGTCACCTGCACTGGTATCATCGGCAACTGCAACTGTTTAGAAGTATCTGTGAGTCATGAGGACTCAACAATCTCACACCCGCGAGATCAAGACTATTTAAGCTTATGGGTAGGAAAAGGTAGTGAGGTGGATCTGCAGCAAGCACTAGCATATATGGTGGCTAACTTACGCAAAAGAGAGCGAGAAGAGAAGCAAAGCACGGTCGCGAACTAGAAGCGATCAAGAAGTGATCCTGAAACTACTTAAGTTTAAGCATAACACAAGAACCGTGTTCACTTCCCGGACACCGCCGGAAAGAGACCATCATGGCTACACACGCGGTTGATGAATTTCAATTAAGTTAAGTGTCAAGTTCTCTACAACCGGACATTAACAAATTCCCATCTGCCCATAACCGCGGACACGACTTTCGAAAGATCAAAACCCTGCAGGGGTGTACCAACTTAGCCCATCACAAGCTCTCACGGTCAACGAAGGATATTCCTTCTCCCAGGACGACCCGATCAGACTCGGAAATCCCGGTTACAAGACATTTCGACAATGGTAAAACAAGACTAGTAAGACCACCCGCTGTGCCGACAAATCCCGATAGGAGCTGCACATATCTCATTCTCAGGGCACACCGGATAAGCTAAGCGTACAGGAGCCGACATAACCCAAGTTGCCAAGGGATGGCCCTGCACGGTGCTCTAGTTTGGACCAAGACTCAGAGGAGCACTGGCCCGAGGGTTTAAATAAAGATGACCCTTGAGTCTGCAGAACCCAAGGGAAAAAGGCTTAGGTGGCAAATGGTAAAACCAAGGTTGGGCCTTGCTGGAGGAGTTTTATTCAAAGCTAACTATCAAGGGGCTCCCATTATAACCCAACCGCGTAAGAAATGCAAAATCAAGGAACATAACACTGGTATTACAGAAACTAGGGCGGCAAGATGGAACAAAACACCAGGCATAAGGCCGAGCCTTCCACCCTTTACCAAGTATATAGATGCATTAATTAAATAAGAGATATTGTGATATCCCAAACAAAATCCATGTTCCAACATGGAACGAACTCCATCTTCACCTGCAACTAGCAACGCTATAAGAGGGGCTGACCAAAGCGATAACATAGCCAAAGAACGGTTTGCTAGGACAAGGCGGTTTAGAGGCTGGACATGGCAACATGGGAGGCATGATATAGCAAGTGGTAGGTATCGTAGCATAGCAAAAGAGTGAACAACTAGCAAGCAAAATAGAAGTGATTTCGAGGGTATGGTCATCTTGCCTGAGATCCCGCAAGGAAGAAGAACGAGTCCAAGAAGAAGACACACGGACGTAGTCGAACGAATCCTCACAACTCCAGAACGGAACCGAAGCTAACGAGGGAAGCAACCCAGAAAGAAGCAAACAACATAGTAAACAACCATCACATAAACATGGCATGATGCACAACCAAGTATGATGCATGTCCGGTTTAAATATGCATGGCATGGCAAAGTGCACAAACAAAACTACAAGTTAAGTGGAGCCCAATATGCAACGAGTAGCATATTGCCGAAAACACCACATGACTTATTTAGTTCACTCTTGTTTATTTACCCAACAATATTCAATGTTGGTTAGCATGGCAAGAGGTGAAGCATAAGTAAACTACACATCTAGGCAAGTTTAAATGAGGCCGGAACAACAAACAACAAGTCCGGAAGCTCCTCATGTGCATATTTTTAGGTTTGGTACTGTTCTGCCCTAAACATAATTTTAGAGTTATTAAACATGCAAAGTAAATACACCATGTTAAACTAGGCATTTTTCTACCCCAAATACATATAGAGTTTATTAAGTTTGGAGCTACGGTTATTTAGTTATGAATTAAAGCATTTTAACATGACATAGGAGCAAATTTAAGCAAACAACAATTTAAAAAATTGAAACATGGGTGAAAATTGCATATTATGAAACTAGACAAGATTCTAAGCATTTTTCACATTTGAAACATTTTAATACGATGCTCGGTTAATGAGTTATTATATGCATGAAGTCCAAGGTTTTTTTTTAAACTGCAAAACCCTGGAAAATATACAAAATCACAGATCTGAAAAAAAACTACACTGGGCCGAATCTGCGGGCTGGCCCAACAGTGCACAGGGGAGGCTAGGCGCGTCCTCACCTCGCTGGGCCGGATCTGGCCAGCGGCTGGGCCTTAGCGCGCGGCTGCGGTCAACACGGATGAATCGAACGAGCAGAGGCAGGGGCGTCGTCCTCCTCTTCTTGATAGGAAGAAGAGCAGCGGCGGCATGGGACTTGGCGGCCGGGTCGATGAAGCAAGCAGCAGGCACGGCGGCACTGAGGGTTCCGGCGAGCGAAGCAGAGGGTCGAGGCTCGGTCAACGCGAGCGGGACAAGGCGGCTCTACTCTCGTCTCTGAAGAACAAACACTGCAGCGGGGAGCGAGGTTCAGAGCTACAACGGCAGCAGAGATGAGCGGGTCCAGGTGCGGGGTGTCGCCGGCGGGAACCGGCCGGGAACGGGCCAGGGCGGCGGAGGAAGGCGACGGCAGGGTCGGGGCGCGTCTCGTCCTCGAGTGCTCACAGAAATAGGGGAGGCGGAGGCGAGATGCAGGGGAGTGGCGGTGGCGAACTTGGCGCTCGGGGTGACCTCCGACGACACGTGGATGGCTGGGATGGATGACAGGGCGCGAATCCGGTCCCGGGAGATGGTTCTGGGCGGTGGTGCCGGAGGAACTCGAGCTTCGGGCGCCATGGCGTCGTTGTTCCTGTCCAGGACAAGAGAGGAAGAGCAGGGGGTCAGAGGGAGAGATATGGAGAGCGTAGAGAAGGGTAACCAGAGGGATGCGGGAGAGGCCTGGGGTGGCTGCTGGTCACTGGTGGTAGTGCTCCGGTGGCCGGCCGGTCGGGTGACTTGCTTGGGGACGAGCGAGCAGAGGGATGCGGGAGGAGGCAGTGAGCGCCTTCGGGATTGGGTGGAGGAGGAAAACAAGGAGAAGGGGATCGGGGAAGATCCCGAGGTAGCTGGTGAGTTGGTGGCGGCGGCAGACATGGAATGGATGGGACAGATTGTAACACCCTCGATGCGACTATATCTCCCACGTGTCGAGGCACGACTTAGAGGCATAATCGCATTGAAGGCATATGTCGCAAGTTAGGCAATCTTCACAACATCCCATGTAATATATAGATTATAAAAGGGGAGATAACATAGTTGGCTTACACTCGCCACGTCAATCAAGTACATAAATAACATTACATCATTCAAACACTCATGGCCCGACTACGGCGCCAAAATAAAAGATAACCCAACATGCGACACGGTCCCGATCACCCCCAACTGGGCACCACTACTGATCATCAGGAAAGGAAACATAGTATCGTTGAGAGTCCTCGTCGAACTCCCACTTGAGCTCAAGCACGTCACCTGGAGCGGAATCATCAGGTCCTGCATCTGGTGTAATAGTAATCTGTGAGCCACAGGGACTCAGCAATCTCGCACCCTCGCGATCAAGACTATTTAAGCTTATGGGTAAGGTAAAAGGTATGAGGTGGAGCTGCAGCAAGCGACTAGCATATATGGTGGCTAACATACACAAATGAGAGCGAGAAGAGAAGGCAAAGCACGATCGATAAAAGTATGATCAAGAAGTGATCCTAAAACAACCTACGTAAAGCATAACTCCAACACCCTGTTCACTTCTCGGACTCCGCCGGAAAGAGACCATCACGGTTACACACACGGTTGATGCATTTTAATTAAGGTCAACTTCAGGTTTTTCTACAACCGGACATTAACAAATTCCCATCTGCCCATAACCGCGGGCACGGCTTTCGAAAGTTCAAATCCCTGCAGGGGTGTCCCAACTTAGCCCATCACAAGCTCTCACGGTCAACAAAGGAATAGACCTCCTCCCGAGACATTCCGATCAGACTCGGTATCCCGGTTCTACAAGACATTTCGACAGGGTAAAACTAAACCAGCAACACCGCCCAAATGTGCCGACAAATCCCGATAGGAGCTGCACATATCTCTTTCTCAGGGCACACTCAGATGAGACATCCTACGAGTAAAACCAACCCTCAAGTTGCCCCGAGGTGGCCCCGCAGTCTACTCGGTCGGACCAACACTCAAAGGAGCACTGGCCCGGGGGGGGGGGTTAAAATAATGATGACCCTCGAGAGAGCGAATCCCAAGGGAAAAGTAGGTGGTGGTGATGCAAATGGTAAAACCAAGGTTGGGCATTGCTGGAGGAGCTTTACTTAAGGTGAACTGTCAAGGGGTTCCCATTATTTCCCAACCGCGTAACGAACGCAAAATCCGGGAACATAACACCGATATGACGGAAACTAGGGCGGCAAGAGTGGAACAAAACACCAGGCATAAGGCCGAGCCTTCCACCCTTTAACAAGTATATAGATGCATTAATTAAATAAGCTATATTGTGATATCCCAACAAGTAAACATGTTCCAACAAGGAACAATATCTCCATGTTCCAACAAGGAACAAACTCCAATCTTCACCTGCAACTAACAACGCTATAAGAGGGGCTGAGCAAAGCAGTAACATAGCCAAACAACGGTTTGCTAGGACAAGGTGGGTTAGAGGCTTGGTTCAACAATATGGGAGGCATGATAAGCAAGTGGTAGGTATCGCAGCATAGGCATAGCAAAAGAGCGAGCAACTAGCAAGCAAAGATAGAAGTGATTTCGAGGGTATGATCATCTTGCCTCAAATCCCGCAAGGAAGAAGAACGAGTCCATGAAGAAGACAAACGGACGTAGACAAACGGATCCTCACAAACACGACGTAATCGGAACCAACCCGAAGAAGCAAACACCAGAAAAGAAAGCACACAACATAGTAAATAACCAACACATGAACATGGTATGATATGCGAGATGCGGGATGCGATGCATATGCATGATTGAACAAGGAATGCATGAACCTGGCCTCAACATGGAAATCCAAGTGTGGCACTGGAAAGGTGAGATGAAATCTCTTGAAAATGATATAAAGATCACCGGAATCGGAGTTACGGTTTGGAAATGGCAAGCAATTCAAATATGACACCGGTCTGCGATTTACAACAAGTAGTCATCTAAAAGCAACAAGAGGAACATGCTACAGCAGCCAAACATGAGAACAAAATACATGGAAGGGATGCATTCAAGATGCTTAACAAAAGTCTAGCACTGAGCTACGGCCAATTCATCCATTAACAGGTTCAAAAAAGCATGGCAAAAATGCATATGGTAAACAGATTTCACACTTGGTGAAATTAACACTTGTCTGGAATCTCAGATAAGGTAGCACTCTTTGGAGCAACAAAACTACGTGCAACAGGACCTGAACATGGCAAATTAAACATGGCATGGAGCTACTCAAAGATCTTAACAAAAGTCCCTTAGTGACCTTGAGCCAAAAGGGATCAGAAAACACATTTGCAAGCATGTGAACATGGCAAAAACATAATCAGTTCTCAGACTTAGTGAAAACTGGAGCATGCTGAAACAGATATCAAGTAGGCATGTTTACGAGCTCGATGCACTCACTACAGAGCAAGGCATGACAAACTAAGCATACACCCATCAAGAATACACATTATACAAGCTAGACATGGCAAGAAAAATAACATGGCATGCACGGATCAACTACAACATCCTCGGCAAAGTTGCTAACAAGTAGACAATCTGCCCAGATTCACGAAGTAGCAAAAGTAGAGCTCGATTGACTCAAGCTAGGGTGCTCCATAATTGCAAACAAAGACATGGATGGATAGAGCACTACAAGATTAACAAAACATCCTTACTGATCATCCTCAAAAGAGGCACGGATCACTAGGAAACAACATGAACATATGGCAACATGAGATAAACAGATCAATGACTTAGTGGAAATGCTAAGTCCCTGAAATCAGCATTACCAAGAGCCTCACTTTGCAAGCTCATGCTAGTAACCACACACATCACAAAAATACATGGGTTGCACCTCTGGAAAGATGGCAAAACCCTTAACAAAACATATGTAGAGCTCATGGGCATATCATGCACACAATAATCATGGCAAAAAAGACAAATAGCTATATGGTGCAGCAGATCTGACAATAATCTCAAATAGCTCTCTTCCAACAGCATTTCGGGCGTCAAGATGAACTCAAATGAAAATGATGCAATGAGATGAAATGATGTACTCTCTGAGACGAACATTTTGATATGCTATATGCCCAAAACGGAGCTACGGATGATGAATTATGATGCGATGAATATGGGCACATGGATCTGGAAATTTTGGGGACTTAGGAAAAATATACCCTCTGAAAACAGATCTAGGGTTTGGCAGCGCGTGAACCGAGGCGGCGGCGGATCTCGCCGGATCCGCGCCGGAGAAGGCAGGGGCGGCGGCGGGAGCTCCGGGCAGAGGAGGAACTCGCCGGATCTGGGCGGCGCCGGCCCAGACCGGACGGAGGCGAGGCAGGGCGGCTCCGGATGGCCCCGGCGGCGGCGCGGCGAGGGCATGGCCGCAGCGTTCCAGCGAAATGGCGGGAGCGGCTCCGGCAGAGTTCATCGTGGGCAGGAGGTGGTTGAAGGCGGCGGCGAAGCGCGCCGTGGCGGTGGGGTCGAACGGCAGGCGGGGCGTGGCTCGGCCCAGGCCCGCGCGGGGGCGGGCCGGCCGTGGGCGGCGGCGGGCCGCGGCGGTGGGACGCAGTGGAGGCGACGTGGCGCGCCGCGATTGGAGGAGGGCGGCGGCGGACATGTCCGGCACACGGGGTGGACGCGTCCGGTGGCGCGAGGAGGACGAAGTTAGGGTTCATCCGCGAATTTTCGGGAGGGGAGCACATATATATAGGTAGAGGGAGCTAGGAGAGTCCAAATGAGGTGCGGTTTTCGGCCACGCGATCGTGATCGAACGACCGAGATGATGGAGGAGGTTTAAGTGGGTTTTGGGCCACTTTGGAAGGGTGTTGGGCTGCAACACACACGAGGCCTTTTCGGTCCCTCGGTTAACCGTTGGAGCATCAAACGAAGTCCAAATGGTATGAAACTTGGCAGGCGGTCTACCGGTAGTAAACCAAGGCCGCTTGACAAATCTCGGTCCAATCCGGAAATGTTTAATCCCCACACATGAGAAGAAGGTAGAAATGACCACCGGAGGAGAACGGAGCGCCGGAATGCCAAACGGGCAACGGGGAAAATGCTCAGATGCATGAGACGAACACGTATGCAAATGAAATGCACATGATGACATGATATGCAATGCATGACACGCAAGCAATGACAAGGCAACAACGGCGAATAACTGGATGACACCTGGCACATCGGTCTCGGGGCGTTACAACACTCCACCACTACAAGAGGATCTCGTCCCGAGATCTAGAATGGCACCGGAGGGACAAACGGAAGAGAAAGAGAAGAGGTAAAACTAAGTTGCTCCTTTTGACAAACGCGTGAAACCAAAGAACCTTGCGAGGTTGAGCAAAAGACAGAAATAAAGCAACGGAGAAGAACAAAGTTGAAGGCATTCCGGTAGGGAAGAGGAACAAGGAAGAACAAATTTGTATGGCACTCCGAATAAAAGAGATGAAGACTTGATAAGGCAAAAAGAACTTGAGCAAAAGGGCACAACACACCGGTTAAATGGACAATCATGAAAAGAACACAATCTTTGATGAAACGAGATGATGGTTAATGAAAGCAACATCACAATGCCTCCGGAACAAAAGAATAGAAGATAGATAATTGAAAAAGGAGAAATGAGGAGAAAATGCCAACTTCTGCCAAGAGAGCTTGAGAAGGCATCCTTAGGAGAAGGGTCGAACGGAGTTGTTGGAAAACCAACAATGAAAAGAACAAGGTTGTAGTGGGCTTATGGAGAACATCTCAAAACTATGAGGTGAAATTGTGCCACTAACAGAAACGATATATTAGATTGATAACAACAAGGAGATGAGAAGCTTATTTCACCGGGAGGATATATGAAGAACTTGGATCATATATGCGCACCATAAGTAGCAACAATCCTTAGGGAAGGCTTTAGGTGAAATATAACCCAAGATAAATCCAATGACGAGATTGATGGATTTAAAATATCACATTCATGACAACATGTGAATCATGAAAACATGAACTCAAATTATCAAGAATGACATAATACCACCTCAAACGATACGGTTGAAAGAATTGCATTTCAAAATGCCAGATAAAGAATGCTTGAGTTCCTATGCAAAGAATCTTGACGAACACTTCGAGAAGGAATATAATCCTTGATGAACCATCATGTAGAACCTTCAAGAGAACTCCGGGAATACAGAGAAATGATCAATCGAAATGGAGGATGAAAAGAATAAGGTTGAAGCCTTGCAATGATATAAATGGATCTCGCGATGAAATAATTGAGAGAACTTGGAACTCCGGGAAAGAAAGATGAGCACTTGAAACCCAGAATAAGTATGATGAACCAGTCCGGAAAAACAGGAATTGAACAAACTCGACGAAACAAGAACAAGAATTACATTATGCTTATCCTTCACCAATTTAAATTGCTGACAAACAATGGATTGCAAACAACTTATTCCCGTTGGAAGGATTAAGAGAGATATAGTGCAAACTTGAGAAGGTATTGAACGAACCACCGGAAGGGTTGAAAAACAACGAATAAATATATATGATAAGAAAGAAGAAGAAATCTTGAACGAACCACCGTAAGAATTGGAAATGAACGAAGAAAAGAAAAAGAAACACCGGAAAGAATTTGTAAATAAACGAAGATGCTTGAGAGAAATTAGACCCATGAGAATGAAGGGATCACGAACTGATTAGAGATCACTTGAACGAAACACCGGTAAGATTTAGAGAATGATACTGAAAGCTGAGAATGAATAAATTCTGAGATGATGGGCTCCGGAGAAACAAACTGAAAAGAATCTTGAAATGCTCCGGATGGGTGAAAAGAATTCTCACAATCGAAAATAATTATGAGAGGATGGCATCAAGCTAGCACCACGAATCTTGAAGAGAAAGGAGCAAGATTGAGAGAAAAAAATCTTCTTCGGTCTTCAAATGTTGAGAATACCGATGAGAAACACCACCATGAATTGTTGAGATACTCCGGGATGGAAAATTATAAAGGTTGAACCAATGATGAAAAGAATTTGAAAGATCTTGGAGAAGGCAATTGAATGATGATAACTCATTCTTACGTCAAACTTTGAAAATAATTTGGGAATAGCTCCGGGAAAATAAGAAGAGTCAGGTAAGATCCTGGGAAAAGACCTGTGGGTTAGGGCCCACTCAAAAGAAACACCGTTGAAATGATTTAAAAGAGAGAAAGCACTGGTTGAATTAAAATGGCTTGAATGAGATACCTCCTCGAAAGATCTTGAATGAATGCCGAGTGGAAACACGAATCTTTGAGATATCTTGAGCACTCCGGAACAGATGGATAGAGAGAAGTGAATTATTATGAGGTGCACCGGCATGAGAAAGCATAGAAATGAGGAAAGGGTAAGACCAACAAGCTTGACTTGAATCCACCGAAGAAGAACAAGAGTGACGTGTGACGAATTTGAAGCTCCATTAGAATCTTCCTGATAATCACCGGATAAGAATATTGATGGAAAAGAATGGAGAGACTTCACAAGAATAAAATGGATACTTGATTCAGAAATCTGAGTTCTTGAAGGAAAAGGGTGGGCGGGCGGGAAAAAACAAAGGCAACTTGGAGATGGATGAAACAAACACCGTTGAGAAGAAGTGATAATTGATCTTGCGGAAGTTGAAATGGTCGGATCCACTAGAAGAGAAGCACACCGGTTGAAAAGGATTGACATGACAGTCTCGATGACCGAGAAGGGTTAGTACTCACATCAGGGTATGAGAACATCGCTTAGGAGAAGGCATGGTATCAACATTTGACTAAGAAGCAACTCGAATACCACAACTCAAAACAAAACAAGGATTGGCTTGCGGAATAAGCCAGAACAAACATATGATAGAGATTTCGTCCGAAGTTTTTGTGGTGGGCCCTACACGGGCTCGATCGTACAGCACCATCATGTACAAGGCAGTGCACATGACATACGAAGCGTCCCCGAGTCGGCATAGCCAAGGACTCTTTAAGACACAACGAGACCACTGTAAAACCGACCGTGAATAGGCGGACCACTAGACGTCGAACCCCATCTCATATCATACATCCGTCGAAAAGAAATCCTAAGAGCTACTTGAATTCCCACTTATAAACTCCCGAAATTTTCCCGGTTATGCAATCAGGTGTTGGGGATACAGGGGAAGCATAATATCTCACCCAAACTAACAAATCCTACATCCAGCTGTATCCATCCTTCAACACATAACCAAGAAACCTTCGGAAACCATCTACCTCAACCTTCGAAAAGCATCCGTTATACAAGTTATGGCGATACTCCCGAACTCCCGCCCCAGTACTGGGTGGCGTCGAGGTTATCTCACCAACGAACTGCATAAAAGAGATTTTCAATGTCGGCATACTAAACTCAGGTATTCTAGAACTGCAACAATAAAATTATAACGACAACACCTCGGAGCTCAACTCCCCGGGACACTTCCACAAAACCCCTGACATGAGGCACCAAGACAATGTTCTCGTCATAAAACCATCGGAACGATTCGAAGATACCCGCGTGATCCTGAAAAAAATTTAGTGAAATTTGAGAAGAGAAGTGTCAAAACTCTACGTCAGGATGCCTTACCAGAGCGATGAGGAGACTGGGAAGTAAAAAGAATTCCTAAACTCTCTGATATATAATTCCTAAATGACTCAAAACATTTTTCTAGACTCAACAACGGATGCTAGTTCGATCAAGCAATGGGGCTCCTAAGGTCGGGGAAGGCTCTGATACCAACTTGTAACACCCTCGATGCGACTATATCTCCCACGTGTCGAGGCACGACTTAGAGGCATAATCACATTGAAGGCAAATGTCGCAAGTTAGGAAATCTTCACAACATCCCATGGAATATATAGATTATAAAAGGGGAGATAACATAGTTGGCTTACATTCGCCACATCAATCAAGTACATAAATAACATTACATCATTCAAACACTCATGGCCCGACTACGGCGCCAAAATAAAAGATAACCCAACATGCGACACGGTCCTGATCACCCCCAAAAGGGATCAGAAAACACATTTGCAAGCATGTGAACATGGCAAAAACATAATCAGTTCTCAGACTTAGTGAAAACTGGAGCATGCTGAAACAGATATCAAGTAGGCATGTTTACGAGCTCGATGCACTCACTACAGAGCAAGGCATGACAAACTAAGCATACACCCATCAAGAATACACATTATACAAGCTAGACATGGAAAGAACAATAACATGGCATGCACGGATCAACTACAACATCCTCGGCAAAATTGCTAACAAGTAGACAATCTGCCCAGATTCACGAAGTAGCAAAAGTAGAGCTCGATTGACTCAAGCTAGGGTGCTCCATAATTGCAAAACAAAGACATGGATGGATAGAGCACTACAAGATTAACAAAACATCCTTACTGATCATCCTCAAAAGAGGCACGGATCACTAGGAAACAACATGAACATATGGCAACATGAGATAAACAGATCAATGACTTAGTGGAAATGCTAAGTCCCTGAAATCAGCATTACCAAGAGCCTCACTTTGCAAGCTCATGCTAGTAACCACACACATCACAAAAATACATGGGTTGCACCTCTGGAAAGATGGCAAAACCCTTAACAAAACATATGTAGAGCTCATGGGCATATCATGCACACAATAATCATGGCAAAAAAGACAAATAGCTATATGGTGCAGCAGATCTGACAATAATCTCAAATAGCTCTCTTCCAACAGCATTTCGGGCGTCAAGATGAACTCAAATGAAAATGATGCAATGAGATGAAATGATGTACTCTCTGAGACGAACATTTTCATATGCTATATGCCCAAAACGGAGCTACGGATGATGAATTATGATGCGATGAATATGGGCACATGGATCTGGAAATTTCGGGGACTTAGGAAAAATATACCCTCTGAAAACAGATCTAGGGTTTGGCAGCGCGCGAACCGAGGTGGCGGCGGATCTCTCCGGATCCACGCTGGAGAAGGCAGGGGCGGCGGCGGGAGCTCCGGGCAGAGGAGGAACTCGCCGGATCTGGGCGGCGCCGGCCCAGACCGGACGGAGGCGAGGCAGGGCGGCTCCGGATGGCCCCGGCGGCGGCGCAGCGAGGGCATGGCCGCAGCGTTCTGGCGAAATGGCGGGAGCGGCTCCGGCAAAGTTTGTCATGGGAGGGAGGTGGTTGAAGGCGGCGGCGAAGCGCGCCGTGGCGGCGGGGTCGAACGGCAGGCGGGGCGTGGCTCGGCCCAGGCGCGCGTGGGCGCGGGCTGGCCGTGGGCGGTGGCGGGCCGCGGCGGTGGGACGCGGTGGAGGCGACGTGGCGCGCCGCGATTGGAGGAGGGCGGCGGCGGACATGTCCGGCACACGGGGTGGATGCGTCCGGTGGCGCGAGGAGGACGAAGTTAGGGTTCATCCACGAATTTTCGGGAGGGGAGCACATATATATAGGTAGAAGGAGCTAGGAGAGTCCAAATGAGGTGCGGTTTTCGGCCACGCGATCGTGATCGAACGACCGAGATGATGGAGGAGGTTTAAGTGGGTTTTGGGCCACTTTGGAAGGGTGTTGGGATGCAACACACACGAGGCCTTTTCGGTCCCTCGGTTAACCGTTGGAGCATCAAACGAAGTCCAAATGGTACGAAACTTGGCAGGTGGTCTACCGGTAGTAAACCAAGGCCGCTTGACAAATCTCGGTCCAATCCGGAAATGTTTAATCCCCACACATGAGAAGAAGGTAGAAATGACCACCGGAGGAGAACGGAGCGCCGGAATGCAAAATGGACAACGGGGAAAATGCTCGGATGCATGAGATGAACACGTATGCAAATGAAATGCACATGATGACATGATATGCAATGCATGACACGCAAGCAATGACAAGGCAACAACGGCGAATAACTGGAGGACACCTGGCACATCGGTCTCGGGGCGTTACACAGATCCCCTAGGTTTTAGGGTTTTGTCTTGAATTACACTAGGGGTTTTTATATAGGGAAAGGAAGGGGTAATTGGATCATCCGATTAAAATCGTACGGTCGAGAGAAAATATAGGTTAGGAAGTCCAATTAACAAAAAGGAGATGTTTTGTAAACGTTTGGGGATGATCCAGACACAACGGTGACGACTGCCCGGGTCGGGTCCGGGGAAGTTTCGGACGCACACGTGAGGGGTCGGTGCACTGTGCAAAGAGGGGTTCTCGGACCGTGCAATCGCATCGGATGGCTCCGGACGCGAAGAGGGGTAGGAGGATGGACTGGGTGGGCTGTGGAGAGGCTGAGAGGAGAGAAGAGAGAGAGGGCCCGGCAGCAGTTTTCGGAGACCGAAAACGTCCGACGTTAGACCGGCAGCGGTGCCGCTATAGTTATACGTTGGGGCATCAAACGGACTCCGAACGCGATGAAATTTGACAGGCGGTCTATCTACACTATAATAAGACCGCACGCCAACTTTCATCCCATTCCGAGAACATTTTCCGGCCACTTATAAAATAATATTTTGGACATGCCGCGGGCGCATGCAAGTGTGGTTGGTCTCAGAACGAACAACGGAGAGAACGGGGAGACCTGGACAGATGCAAGTTTTTAAAACATGATGATGCAATGCACATGATGACATGACAAGATGCAACACGCAACCGAATGACATGGCAATGACGGCAAACAACTAGGAGACACCTGGCGCAACGGTCTCGGGTGTTACACCTGGGTTGATGAACTTCCATCGGTTCTTTGGGGATTGAGGACAACTCCCAATCGGTCGACTGGCCGAACTTCATTCTTCTTGGTCTATGAAGCTGAAGCTGTTCTACCGAGGGACTTGCTTCATAATGCACCACGAGTCGAGCTCTTCTCTGAAGATGAAGCAGAGCAAGCTCGGCAGGACGCAGTCGACCTCCTATAGGAGGAAAGAGAGATGGCCTTGATCCGGTCGACCATTTATCAGCAAGACTTGCATCGATTCCACGCCAGAAATGTGAAAGGTCGAGCCTTTCAAGAGGGAGACTTGGTTCTTCGAGTGGATCAGCAGAAACCACACAAGCTCGCTCCTGCTTGGGAAGGCCCCTTCATCGTCACCAGAGTGCTCCACAACGGAGCATACCACCTTTACAATGTCGAGCATAAGAAGGACGAGCCACGAGCTTGGAATGCGGAGTTGCTCCGCCCATTTTACACTTAATTACTCATTCAAATAAAATGTAATAAGAAGTACCTTTATAATTTGCTTATCAAAGACAAGAGCTTTATAGTCCTCTTAAATGATTGTTGTTGCTTTTATTTGCGTCTGAAATCCCCCAGTGGGTGACTTAGCTGCGAATCCGTTTCGCCTAAGCTTAAAAGAAAATCCTACCGAGTGGTGAGCAACCCTCCCACTCGGAGGCTTAGCTGCAGTCCAGTACTCGCCTAAGTTTAAAAAATCCTACCGAGTAGTGGGCGACCCTCTCACTCGGGGCTTAGCTGCAGTCCAGTGCTCGCCTAAGGTTTAAAGTCCATCCCCATCTGCAAGGACGACGAGGTGCAGGTCGACTACAACCTTCTCCTTAGGAGCTACGCCACAAGTACAACATATGCTCCATCCCTATCCGCAAGGACAGCGAGGTATAGGTCGACTGCAACCTTCTCCTTCGGGGCTGCGCCACAAATACAATGTGCGCTCCATCCCCATCCGCAAGGACGGCGAGGTGCAGGTCGACTGCAACCTTCTCCTTTGGAGTTGTGCCACAAGTACAACGTACGCTCCATCCCTATCCACAAGGAAGACGAGGTGCAGGTCGACTACAACCTTCTCCTTAGGAGCTGCGCCACAAGTACAATGTACGCTCCATCCCTATCCGCAAGGACGACGAGGTACAGGTTGACTGCAACCTTCTCCTTCAGAGCTGCGCCACAAATAAAAGATGTGTTCCATCCCCATCCGCAAGGACGACGAGGTGCATGTCGACTGCAACCTTCTCCTTCATAGCTGCGCCACAAATACAACGTGCGCTCCATCCTTATCCGCAAGGACAACGAGATGCAGGTAGAAAGATTATTCAGTGTAAAGAGCAAATTCCACTCGAAGGCAAATACAAGCATATTCAGAAATAAACCAAGTTTAGATAAATCCGAAAGTTCCGGACGACGGATCAAAAGTATTCGAGCATCAAGCCCAAAGGAGTTTAACGGTTACAGCGACCACTCGGCATTCCGAGGAACATTTAAGGCAGGTTTAAATCTCAAAGTTTGTTCATTCGGCAGGAGGAGGGCTGACAGGTTCGACGAATTCGTCCAAGTCTATTCCATCTGCAATCCGAGTGGCAGCAGCGATGAAAGTCTCCATAAAGTACTGGAAATCATGTCTTTTGGTGTTGGCGACCTTAATCGCCGCCAGCTTATCTTCGCGGGCTTCCTTGCAGTGGACTCCGGCCATGGACAATGCCACATCAGCACCACACCGGGCAGAGGACTTCTTCCATTCTTGCACTCGACCAGGGACCTCGTTGAGTCGAGCCATCAAAGACTCGAGGTCATTTTGAAGCATCACCCTTGGCCAGAGTGATGAGTCGATCCGTGAAACTGCCACCTTCAGACGAGCGAGGTAACTTGTAACACTGGCGACACGGGATTCCGGTCGAAGCACATTCATGGCAGCCTCATCGCTGACTGGAGAAACAATAGGGTCCAAACCCGTCTCGATCTGTCCAGTCTCCTCGTCAAAGTTTTGGCAGAATTCTGCAGTCAAGGAGTTAGTGAGTCGACTGGACAGGACTAACTTGCAAACAGTAAAGCAGTCGGATTAAAAGGAGTACCTTCCAGCATAGAAAGAGCTTCTTGGCGAGAGTTCTCAGATAAGCTTCCACGTCATTTCTCTTATGAGCCATGGATTCCAGCTTCTCATTCAGAGCCACCTTATCCTTCTTTAGACGAGTTGCCTCTCGGTTGGATTCAGTGAGAGAGGACTTCAGCTTGCTTACTTCTTCTTCCAGCGCTCCGACTGAAGCCAGCTTTTGGCTAGCAAGGGCAGTCTTATCTTGAGCTTCCTTCTGCGCACCTGCAAGGTCCAATCCTTCTCCAGAGCCAACCTCATTTTCTCTGCAAAATAAGCAATCGGATCAAACAAGAGATCAAAGAAATATTTTAAAGGACAATCGACGTGAGCAGTCGACAGGCAATTACCTTCCATACCAGCAACTTCATCTTGAGCTTTCTTCAATTTTTGTTGGGCCAGCTCCAAGTCAAGGTTGAGTTGCCTCTGCTTCTCCTCAAATTCGGAAAACTTAGAAATGAGAGTACAAGATTTCTGCAAAGGGTAAAAGACATATCAATCGACAAGATCAAAGATCATTTACTTCCGAATGAATGAAACCTCAAAGTTTGCTCAGACCCCAGCCGACTGCCCGCAGTCGACCGCGGTCTCGGGGACTACACCCAGCGGGTGCACTTGGCGTGCCCCCACTAATTCAGATTCCACTCGGCCGGTCCGCCCGGGTCAAGTCAAAAAAAGGAGAAGAATTATTCAGACCCCAGCCGACTGCTAGCAGTCGACCGCGGTCTCGGGGACTACACCCAGTGGGTGCACTTGACGTGCCCCCACTGGTTCAGATCCCACTCGGCTGGTCTGCCCGGATCGACTGGAAGAAAGGAAAGTGAAAAGAAGTACTCAGGCCCCAGCCGACTGCTCGCAGTTGACTGCGGTCTCAGGGACTACACCCAGTGGGTGCGCTTATCGTGCCCCCAACGGTTCAGATCCCACTCGACCAGACCGAGTGGAAGAGTGCAAATACTAAAGACAACAAAACACCCAGTGGGTGTACAGATTCGACGCAAACAATAAGAGATTGTATGAAAGAAAATATTTCAGGTAGCATATCCTAATAGAACAAGGTCAGTCGAAAGTCAACTTACCTAGACATTGGCCCGAAGAGCCGCGCTAGCATCATAAGCAGCATGGCTGTTGTCGTGCACCGTCTTCATCCGCTCCATCACCACGCTAGCCTGACGGATGGCCTCCGCAGCGGCATCCGACTGGCTTCCCGGAACATGATAGTTGGTGAAGAAGGGAGCAGACGGCCCAGATGCGACAGCTTGGAGCTCCGAGGCATGAGGTTGGACGGCTGAAGGAAACACTGGTACAATCGACGGTGCGGGGCGCTCACTCGACAATGGGACAGCAAAAGTTACAGAGGCCCCACCTTCATCTTCAGGTTGTTGGACGGTTGGTTCTATCGTCAGTCCCGGCTGAGATGTCTTGCCAGCAGCTACTTTTTTGTTCCTTCTGGGCTTCGGGACCACATCTTCATCATCATCCGGAAGCTCGATAACGTTGAGTGGAGCTGCAAATAAATCAGTCGACCCCAAGTAAATCGCCAGAATTTAATCAACCAAATAATCAAGAACAAGATCACGAGAATTGTACCTGGGTTGGAGGTAACTGCGTCTTCCATTTCCTCGTCTCGGTATTGGTGGGAGGAAGTTCCAGAGGTAGCGGCACTGCAAATGTCAACATTCAGTCGGTTACGTTCTGTTGCTCGAGTCGACCAAAGGATCAGGTCAGATGGTTACCCCGAGATGGTGGGAATGGTCACTTTGATTCTGGGCAAAGCCTTCGGCGGTTTGGAGGATGCGGCCTTCAATGGTTTCGGCGCTGGAGGCGGCGCAGTCTTGAGCTGTTTCGATACCTTCTCGGTCGGCACTGGAGAAGACGTCCGAGGGTGCTCTGAAGACTGCCCAGTTGGTGCGGCCACCAGGTCAGGGGTGCTTGCCGGGTCGTGAGCGTGCTTGGACCTCCTTTCTCTGCGAGGAGGCGAGTCGACCTCTTCTTAGTCACTCGGGTCATCGCTCTCCTCGTCCTCCTCTGCATCCGAGTGCCACTCGCCACTCTCGCCCCCGCTCGCCTCTCCCTTGACATTTTGCTCCTGCACACCATTGGGCATTGAGTACATATCAACAAGAGCCTGAAAGGCAGTGAACAAAAGAAAGACAGTCGACCATCAACAAGATGCTACATAGTAAAACAAGAAGACACTCGACAATGCAGAATCGTACATGTTCCGACTAGCGTGAATGGTCGAATGGAACCACCCTCCTGGACCCCCGGGGATTATCCTTGGTGCCGGTAATACCTCTCAGCCACTGCTCCACCGTGTCCTCACTGACATCCTCCGGGTGGATCCGAGTGGAATCCTCGAGTCCCGAGTACATCCACATCGGATGGTCACGAGCTTGGAGTGGTTGGATGCGTCGACTGAGGAAGACCTCCAGCAGGTCCATACCAGGCACTCCGTCGCGGACAAGTTGGACAACCCGCTTGACCAACACCTTCACCTACACCATCTCCTCTAGGATCACTCTCAAGGTGGAGGGCTTCTCCACTCGATCCATGGAAAAGGGGGGAAGTCCAGTCGACTGGCCCGGGGTCGGCTGGTCCTTGCAGTAGAACCAGGTCGACTACCAACCCCGGACCGAGTCGGAAAGGATCATAGTTGGGAAAGTGCTTTTGTTCCTCATTTGAATTCCAAGACCCCCGCACATCTGTATCACGTGCGTCCCCTCGTCACTCGGGTTGGCCTTCTTGACCGTCTGAGAGCGACATGTGAATATGTGCTTGAAGAGACCCTAGTGTGGTTGACAACCCAAGAAGTTCTTGCACATGGACACGAAAGTGGCAAGGTACACAATGGTGTTTGGAGAAAAGTGGTGGAGTTGAGCCCCAAAGAAGTTCAAGAAACCACGAAAGAAAGGGTGGGGAGGCAAAGAAAACCCGCGGTCGACATGGGTGGCAAGGAGAACGCAGTCACCCTCCTGCGGCTGCGGCTCAGTCTCGTTCCCCAGGAGCCTCGCCGATTCATGGGGGATCAGTCCCCCCTTAACCAGGTCGTCGATGTCATCTTGACTGATGGTCGAGCGGATCCAGTCACCCTGGATCCAGCCAGGCGGCAGGCCAGACCTCGACGAAGATCCGCCCCGGCTGGTCTTCTTCCCTTTCGCCTTCGCCGTTACTTTCTTTGCAGGCTCCAACGCCACTTTCTTCTCCTTCCTCGTGGCAGCAAATTGAGCTCAAGCAGGACGACGACGCCGAGAGCAGAAGCAGGCGCAGCGGAAAAATCTGAGGAGGAGGAAGAAGAATGGAGGCGCACTATTCAAAAGCCCCAATCCGGCGCCTTATATAAGGTCACTTTCGAGTGACTGACTTGTAGGCCCGGACGATCTTACCAAATCCCGCAACAGTCGCGCATGCGATACGTGGCAAAAAAGGTGGCGCGAAGATCGAGGCGGCCTGCCTAATCCGTCTCGATTATTGCGGCCACCCCTGCCCTGCGCGCTTCCCAAAATTCAAATCCTGTGAAATCCGCAGACGAAAGAACAACCCGTCACACGGAAGAATTTTTTCCATATCAACACTCGAAACTTAACAACGAAAGTTCACTCGACAAAACCAAGAATGGATCAAGGCGACTGAACAAGCAGTTGAAGCCATCATGAATGTTCATTCGACCTCTGGGCGAGACATTCTCAAAGCACAAAAGCTGAATCAGAGGGATTATCAACTCCTTCTCCACTCGGACCCTGAACCATTCGGGGGCTAATGATGAAGCTATGTACCTATGGTAGGGTCATAGACCTGACCTAGACATCCTCCCCTAGGACGTCACCCTAAAGCTAGGATCATTCAAACGGTACCATCATCCACTCGAACAGAGACGTTCCACTCGGAAGAATCAATGTCACTCGACCGTCGCAGAAGTCACTCGACGGGCAGAAGAGCTAAAGCCACTCTGCATGAATAACGGTCGGGCATTTACTTATAGGCTTAATTGTCATTTATAGCACTTTAGTGTGGGTGTTACAAGTAACGTTCTCTCTTCAATGTACCTTAAATCCTTTGTGACGTGGGCTGGCTGGGGTCCTGGCGCACTCTATATAAGCCACCCCCCTCCACGGGCACAAGGGTTTGCACCCCCTATAACTTACACGCATATAATACAGTTGACCGCCTTCGGGCTCCGAGACGTAGGGTTGTTACTTCCTCCGAGAAGGGCTTGAACTCATAAAACTTGCGTGTTAAACTCCTCCAAAGCTAGGATCTTGCCTCTAAATCCATACCCCCCATTCTACTATCAGACTTAGAACCACAACAAACTTAGTTTGCTCTTGGGTTATGAAGAAATGAAACATATAACTAATGATATTCCAAAATTTTCCCTTGATAGAGTTCTTCATTTTGATCTGGAGGAAATTTATATGTATTGTGCGGTGAATTGTATTGAAAATCCTTATATTGCCAACTACATAAAGAAAAGAAAAGAAATAGAAGATGATGAGAATACTAATGAAAGGGAAGAGACTTCCCAATATCCTCCTATTATTTCTTATGATGAATCAGGTAATGAGGAGGAGCCTCCTATTCAACCAATCTCATTAATAAGGTGCTCCAAAAAGAGGATTGAACCCACACATGATGTGGTGAAGAAGAAGAAAAGAAAAAGGAAGAGAGGTAAAAAGGTACCCCTCCCAAATAATGGTGCTCCTATTACTATTGTGCCTCATGAAAATATAATTGTGGAATATAATGATACTTCTTATGATCTTGAAAATCTTTTTGGCACTTGCTTGGAAAAATATGATAATTGCTATACTATTGGTGCTATCCATACTATTAATGATGACAGTGATTATGCTTATGATATGAAAAGGCCCAAGCTTGGGGATTCTATGTTTGATGAAGATGTTAATTTTGAGAATATATTTGCTACAATTAATGTTTTTCCCAAGCTTGGGGAAGCTATAATTAATGAAGATGATATTTTTAGTCTCCCAAGTTTTGATATGCAAGTTTATAATGATGATAGCATGCCTCCTACTTATGATGATTATTGTGATGATACTTATGCTATAAAAAGTAGTGATTATATTTATAAAACTTGTCATGATTATGATTACCCCTTCTCTGAACATTACTCTTTGATGTGGAAACAATTTATAGTATTCGAGTTTCCTATGATACTCCCACTATTCCGAATGAGAAGAATTTTGCTTATGTGGAGAGTAATAAATTTTCTATGCTTGTAGATCATGAAAAGACTGCATTAGGTACTGGTTATATTGTTGAATTAATTCATGATGCTACTGAAAATTATTATGAGGGAGGAATATATGCTTGTAGGAATTGCAATAATATCAAGTTTCCTCTCTATGTGCTTAAAATTTTGAAGTTATGCTTGCTTTACCTTCCTATGCAAGTTGATTCTTGTTCCCATAAATTGTTTGCTCACAAAAACCCTATGCATAGGAAGTGGGTTAGACTTAAATGTGTTAGTCATATTCTTCATGATGCTCTCTTTATGTTCCAATTCTTATCATTTATGTGAGCATCATTGAAATCATCATGCCTAGCTAGGGGCGTTAAACGATAGCGCTTGTTGGGAGGCAACCCAATTTTATTTCTATTCCTTGCTTTTTGCTCCTGTTTAGTAATCAATAAAATTTCTAACCTCTGTTTTTTTTGTGTTTTTTGTGTTTAATTAGTGTTTGTGCCAAGTAGAACCGTTGGGAAGACTTGGGGAAAGTCTTGTTGATCATGCTGTAAAAAAGCAGAAACTTTAGCACTCACGACAATTGCTACCATTTTTATTTGGAGAGTTCTATTTAGTTAATTATTTTTGCAGATGATTAATATATAAATTCCTCAGGTCCAGAAATTTATTTGAGAATTTTATGAGTTCCAGAAGTATACGTTTGATCCAGATTACTACAGACTTTTCTGTTTTTGACAGATTCTGTTTTTCATGTGTTGTTTACTTATTTTGATGAATCTATGGCTAGTAAAATAGTTTATAAACCATAGAGAAGTTTTAATACAGTAGGTTTAACACCAATATAAATAAATAATGAGTTCATTACAGTACCTTGAAGTGGTGATTTATTTTCTTATACTAACGGAGCTTACGAGTTTTCTGTTAAGTTTTGTCCTGTGAAGTTTTCAAGTTTTGGGTAAGGATTCAATGGACTATGGAATAAGGAGTGGAAAGAGCCTAAGATTGGGGATGCCCAAGGCACCCCAAGGTAATATTCAAGGACAACCAAGAGCCTGAGCTTGGGGATGCCCCGGAAGGCATCCCCTCTTTCGTCTTCGTTCATCGGTAACTTTACTTGGAGCTATATTTTTATTTACCACATGATATGTGTTTTGCTTGGAGCGTCAATTTATTTTGTTAGTTTTGCTTGCTGTTTGAATAAAATTCCAAGATCGGAAATTCTTAAATGTTGGAGAGTCTGCATATAGTTGCATAATTATTCAACTAGTCATTGATCTTCACTTATATCTTTTGGAGTAGTTTGTCATTTGCTCTAGTGCTTCACTTATATCTTTTTAGAGCACGGTGGTGGTTTTATTTTATAGAAATAGATAGATGAACTCTCATGCTTCAATTATATTATTTTGAGAGTCCTAAACAGCATAGTAATTTTCTTTGGTTATGAGTTTAGTCCTAATATGATGGGCATCCAAGAGGGATATAATAAAAACTTTCATATGAAGTGCATTGAATACTAAGAGAAGTTTGATGCTTGATTATTGTTTCGAGATATGGAGATGGTGATATTAGAATCATGCTAGTTGAGTAGTTGTGAATTTGAGAAATACTTGTGTTAAAGCTTGTGATTCACGTAGCATGCATGTATGGTGAACCTTTATGTGATGAAGTCAGAGTGTCGGTGTCAAAACCGGCGGATCTCGGGTAGGGGGTCCCGAACTGTGCGTCTAGGCCGGATGGTAACATGAGGCAGGGGACACGATGTTTTACCCAGGTTCGGGCCCTCTTGATGGAGGTAAAACCCTACGTCCTGCTTGATTAATATTAATGATATGGGTAGTACAAGAGTAGATCTACCACGAGATCAGAGAGGCTAAACCCTAGAAGCTAGCCTATGGTATGATTGTTGTTCGTCCTACGGACCTAAACCCTCCAGTTTATATAGACACCGGAGAGGGCTAGGGTTACACAGAGTCGGTTACAATGGTAGGATATCTACATATCCGTATCGCCAAGCTTGCCTTCCACGCCAAGGAAAGTCCCTTCCGGACATGGGACAAAGTCTTCAATCTTGTATCTTCATAGTCCAGGAGTCCGGCCGAAGGTATAGTCCGGCTATCCAGACACCCCCTAATCCAAGACTCCCTCAGTAGCCCCCGAACCAGGCTTCCATGACGATGAGTCTGGCGCGCAAATTGTCTTCGGCATTGCAAGGCGGGTTCTCCTCCAAATTCCGTGTACCTGTTGAATAGTGTCTGGTTTCTTGTAAATGTAATGCTCCTTGGCTTCTACGCCCAATAATGGCCGTCTTCCACGTGTCAAACGAATATGAAAAGTCAGGGTGTTTTTTTATATTTACACCCCTAGCCGCGTGAATGAGCCGCCTATTTAAGGGGACGAGGATTTAGATCCAAACCACACCTTCTCCCCTCCATGAGTATTCATCAGAGGGTATGCGGCAGAGATCCATTCCATCATGGCCAGCTGCCGCAGCTCCTCCTCTCACCCTTCCAGCCCTCGGCCTGGAGATTGGAAGAGGTGCTCCATCCCGCACAGCGAGCTAGTGACGCTCCAGGCCAAGGGATTTCTCCCCCCGGCCTATATGGTCCCGGTTCAAGCCGGAATTGCTACCTATAATGGCGGAGAGCAAGCAGAGAGCGCCCCCAATCCCTCCAAAGGAGAGCGGGTATGCCTTGTCCCTTACTTAATAAGAGGGTGCGGATTTCCAATTCATCCTTTTCTTCAGGGCTCCTGGAGTTCTATGGCCTCCAGCTGCATAACCTCACGCCTGCCTCCATATTGCATATCGCGGGCTTCGTAGCCCTTTGCGAGCTATTTTTTGGGCTGCAAGGCTCATTTCGCGCTGTGGAAAAGGCTATTCTGCCTCATGCCCTGTTCTAAGAAGGGGTCAATATATCAAGTGGGCGGAGCCGAAGTGTGGCGCATCGCGGGGACAGGATATCTTTCCGGAACCCCAAAGAAGGCGTCCGAAGACTGCCCTTCAGAATGGTTTTATATAGAGGACGTCCCGTTGCCGGATCCTGTACGGATCGGCCTCCCTGAGTTCGACAGTGCTCCCCTAAAGAAGCGCCTAAGCTGGCGTCCACGGAGCCCTCAGAGGGAAAGTGACAGGGACGTTCTTTACCTGATGGGCCAGATAAGATTGTTAGCTCATTCCGGACTGACCATGATCGGGGTCATGGTCGCATGCATCATGCGAGGGGTGCAGCCGCTTCAGTATAGAGGCCGCCCCATGTGGGACTTCAACGGGGAGGACGACGCCACCCGCCACGGCCGTAAGGGGCCGGATTCTGATGCCGCTCTAATAAGACCTTGTCCGTTTTGTACAAGGGAGAAGAGGAGGAATTTCTCCGCGTCAACCCACAGGGTGGATTTTCTATGTACAATCCCCCAAGTTGGGTAAGTGGACACTTTTACTTGCCCATCCATTTTATATTCCCATCATTAAATATTCAGTCTAACGACTTCAACGCAGGAACTGCGCCAGGCTGTTAAAGAAATAAACAGCCCCCCTCCACAACCCGAGGATCCGGGACGGTCCCTCGACCTGGCCTCTCAAGAGGATCCGGACTTATCTGTGGAGCTGATTGATGGGGTGTTTCATCAATTGAGCAAGGACAATGCCTTGGTGGCCATTATGGCCGATTAACCAGGGCTACTCCCAGCCTCGCAGGTAACTGAGACCAAAGTCCCAGCACTTTGAAAAGGGATCTATCGCGTGTTTTCGATTGTCATATGATAACAGTGTTTTGCAGGGGAGGTCCCTGAGACGGGAGGCCGAGCCTGCGACGACTAGCCAACAAGGGGCGGCAAGGCCCCGCGGGCTGAAAAGAACTGCGGTATGGACTGAGACGCCGGCGCAAAGGTATAGCACGCCATCTTATTCCCAGGTGTTATTCTTTCAAGGCATACTAACGCTCGCGCTTTCTTCAGGGCGAAGAGACCTCGCCGGACTATATCCGGAGAGGCTGCCAATCGCGCCTCCACCAGCAAGGCTCCAAAGCCTGGTCTGGAAGCGGAGGCGAACACGAGGCGCGCACCGGACGCTCCTCCGACAGAGGATGCGGATAGGCTATCTGCCACCAATTCCGAGGTGGAGAGTGCCATGAACCACAGGCGTCGCCGGACAGTTCTTCGCGACGCTTGTTTCTCCCAAGAGGCATTGGATGCCCTCAATTCGGGAGATGCGTACCTCCGTGCCGCACAAAATGGTCTAGCCAGAGCCACGGAGCAATATGTAAAAGACATACGGGTAAGAAAATTTTGGTAATTATATATATACCAGTAGCCCCCGAGACTTGAAACAGTTAGAATAACTGATTTAAGGATCATCTGTTATGTAGGTTCTTACAGAAAAAAATACCCTACTGTCCCAGGAGCTGGAAGAGTGCAAAGCCCAACTTGAGGCCGCACTATCCATGGCAGGGGAGCCCAAGGAGACCCCCTCTGGTAATATACGCTTCAAAAGATAAGTATTTTGCGAAGTGCAGCGTGGGTGCAAATCTGACAAATGAAATTGCAGATGGCGCCGAATTAAATTCGAAAGAGCAACAACTCTGATGCCAGCTGAAGGCTGGTGAGAGCGTGCTGACAAAGGTGAGGCGAGAGAAGAACGATCTCCAAGATGCCAACACCAAGCTGGGCGTTGAACTGAAGGATGTTCATGCTCAGCTGTTGGACTCCGTGAAGGAGAATCAGCGGCTTTGACGCGGCATATATAGTAAGTGCTTAAACGAACTTTGAAAAAAGAGTTTGGCGAGGAAGTCGACTAACAAAGGGATGTCTATAGGTATGCTAACAGGTCGTCCTGCAGAGGAAATGCCCGGTTCTACGGGTGACCTTCTTCCCGAGGTCTCACAACTGCACGAGCAAGTTCGGCGGGTGATGCAAAGCGTCGCCCAGGCCTTGTGGCCATCCGTCTCCATTCCTGAAGGCCTTGGAGAGCTTGTAGAGAAGCTGAAGGGAGCGCGGCGGTGCTTCCGATTGTGGAAGATGTCGGCCTGCCATCAAGGCGCCAGGGAGGCCTGTGCCATGGTGAAGACGCGGTACATGAAGGCTGACCCAAACCACATGGCCGAGGTCGGACCCGTGGGGCCCGATGGGAAGGAGATCCCTGTGAGCTTAGTATACGGCCAAGTAGAATTGGTCGCAAAGTATTCCCAACAGGACTGTAAACTAGACAGCATGTTAGATGGTATTGAAGAGGAATACAATCAGTCAGATTGACTATGTAATTATAATTGACATGTGTAATGCCTTCTAGCCGGATTGTAGATTTTTTGTCATGGCCGACCTTTTCGCTTCAACCTCGGGACCTGACGGTCCGGAGTGTGTCCAAATACTCTCGCGGTTATATAAGAACTGTGGTATGCATGGAGACCAGGTGTAGGGGTCATTAGTGCTTGAACAGACAAGTGCCCAACTAGTTATGTTATATTACATGGTTAGTAAGAAACATCTTCCAGGGAGAATAGTTTCGTTGGGGGTTCCTTTCCCTGGGAGGCATGCCCTAAAGTGCATGTCCATTCTGCGAAAAGAGACGCAGGAAAAACATCTGGGGGCGTATAGATAAATAAGTGAAAAGAGATCATCTTTAGTTCACCGACCGAATATTCCCTTAAGAATGCTAGCTTTCGGCCTCACCAAGTGTGAGGTACAGATCCGGCTGACCCGGCAGTAACAATCGTAGAGGTGCTCCCTTTACCACCTAGCCGAACAATCGGGAATGTAGGGGTAAGCACAGGAGCCAGGCAACCCAGCTTGGCCAAAACTTAAGTCATATCGATGCATATAATGGTGAATAAAAGGTACACACGGAAGTGTGACACATGTGTTGGGCATGAAGCCAGTATAAATAAGCTTCTGTTTAAAGAAGCCCCCAGGTTTAATGAGCGCGGATAGCGCGTCACTTTATGAGCCTTTGAAGGCTATAAGACAAAGAGCGGAGAAGGAGAGAAATGTAAGACAGAAAGTATATAAAAAATGGACAGAGGAAGGAGACGAACACAGAGTCCGGCACTAGGCATAGAATCTTCGGAGACGGGCTGCGTTCCATGGGTTCGGCTCGAGTCGATTATCCGATGCATCTCGCAGGCGGTACGCTCCACCAGTCAGGACTTGGTCAATTATGAAGGGACCTTCCCACTTGGGCTTGAGTTTGTCCTTTTTCTTGTCCAGCAGGTGTAGAACTAGTTCGCCAACGTTGTAATTTTTGGCCCGTACTTCTCTGCTTTGGTATCTTCGAGCCTGCTATTGATAGAATGCGGAACGGGCTTTTGCCACGTCTCGTTCTTCCTCCAAGGCGTCCAAACTGTCCTGCCGATCGAGCTCGGCTTCTCTTTCTTCGTACATGCGCACTCGAGGTGAGTCATGAATTATGTCGCACGACAAAACTGCCTCTGCGTCGTACACCATGAAGAATGGTGTGTATCCGGTGGTGCGATTTGGCGTGGTCCGCAGCCCCCAGAGTACGGAGTCGAGCTCCTCTACCCAGTGCGTATTAGATTCCTTAAGGGACCGCACTAATCTGGGTTTGATGCCGCTCATGATAAGACCATTTGCATGTTCGACCTGGCCGTTAGTTTGTGGGTGATAGACGGAAGCATAATCGAGCTTGATGCCCATGTTTTTGCACCAAAGTTTTACCTCATCGGTCGTAAAGTTCGTGTCGTTATCAGTGATGTTGCTGTGAGGGACGCCGTAACAGAGTACAACCCCGGATATAAAGTCTATCACCGGTCCGGATTCGGCCGTCTTAACAGGCTTGGCTTCTATCCATTTGGTGAACTTATCCACCATGACCAGTAAGTATTTTTTTCTTGTGGGTTCTGCCTTTAAGGGGTCCAACCATGTCAAGCCCCCAGACCTTGAAGGGCCAAGTGATGGGGATAGTTTGGAGGGCGGTGGGTGGCATATGGCTTTGGTTAGCAAAAAGCTGGCAACCGACGCATCGTTGGTCTAAGTCCTGGGCGTCTACCCGGGCCATCGGCCAATAAGAGCCTGTACGGAAGGCCTTGCATACAAGGGACCGGGCTGCAGCGTGATGACCGCCGAGTCCGGCATGAATTTCAGCCAGGAGGTTCCGCCCTTCCTCTTTGGAGATGCACCTTTGAAGGACTCCGGTAGTGATTTTCTTATAAAGATCTCCCTCATGGACTTTATAGGCTTTAGATCGTCGCACTATGCAGCGTGCCTCATTTTGGTCCTCAGGGAGTTCCTGCCTGGTAAGGTAGGCGAGGAATGGTTCTGTCCACGGGGCGATGACGGCCATTATTACATGGGCTGAAGGTGTTATTTCGTTGGCAGAGCCTCCAATTATGTCAGAGTGTTCGGTGTGGGCAGTGCGGTTGGGTCCGGGCTGTTATTGCCAGGTTCCCCTTCCCATACTACGGACGGCTTGAACAGCCTTTCCAAGAAGATGTTGGGGGGGGACTACATCGCGTTTTGTGCTGATGCGTGCCAGGACATCTGCCGCCTGATTATTTTCCCGGGCTATATGGTGAAATTCGAGCCCTTCGAACCGAGCTGACATTTTTAGGACGGCGTTGCGATAAGCAGCCATTTTTGGATCCTTGGCATCAAAGTCTCCATTTATTTGGGATATTGCGAGGTTCGAGTCCCCGCGCACCTCTAGGCGTTGAATGCCCATGGATACTGCCATCCGGAGGCCATGTAAAAGGGCCTCATATTCGGCTGCGTTGTTGGAGTCTGTGTACATTATCTGGAGTACGTATTGAACTGTGTCTCCTGTTGGGGACGTCAAAACAACGCCAGCCCCTAGACCGGCCAACATTTTGGACCCGTCGAAGTGCATGACCCAGTTTGAATATGTGCCGTACTCTTTAGGGAGTTCGGCCTCCGTCCATTCTGCGACGAAGTCGGCCAAAACTTGCGACTTGATAGCCAGCCGTGGCTTGTAAGTTATGTCGAACGGGAGGAGCTCAATGTCCCATTTTGCAATCTGGCCCGTCGCGTCGCGGTTGTTTATAATATCGATAAGTGGCACTTCCGAGGCTACTGTTATTGAACACTCTTGAAAGTAGTGTCGCAGCTTCCGGGATGCCATAAATACCGCGTACGCAATCTTTTGATAATGCGGGTACCGTGACTTGCACAGAGTAAGGACAGTGGACACGTAGTAGACCGACTTTTGAAGGGGGAATTTTTGTCCGTCCGTTTCTCGTTCGACGACGAGCACTGCGCTTACGACCTGATGTGTTGCTGCAATGTATAATAGCATTGGTTCGCCAATGTTTGGCGCGGCCAGGACTGGGTTTGTTGCCAAGATGGCTTTTATTTCGTTGAGTCCGGCCATGGCTGCATCCGTCCACTCAAAGTGTTCGGTGCGCCAAAGGAGGTGGTAAAGGGGTAGGGCCTTTTCTCCTAAGCGGGAGATAAAGCGGCTTAGAGCCGCCACACATCCGGTTAATTTTTGTATTTGTTTGAGGTCCTTCGGGATATCCAATTGTGACAGAGCTCGGATCTTGGCTGTGTCGGCGTTCTGGAAACGGGGGTCCCCAGACTTGCCTGCCTGCGGCCTGCGGCGTGGCGCAAAGGGGGGCCCAGCACGTCCCATCTTCACCAACACAAAACCAAGACCCTCGTGAGGGGCCAAGCCTCGCGGGGCGGACGACGCGGAGCTTCCTCAGGCACGGCCTCATCAGGCTGGCTCGCGAGGAGGCGGAGAGATCAAGGCGGGGTACCTCACGAGGTGCCCGTGAAGCAAGCCATGACGACCAAGGGCGCCAGGCGGGTGCCAGCCCACGCAGTGTCCTCCTTTCCCCTTTCGTGCAAAGGGGGCAAGCGCAGCCGCGGAGTACCGAGGCATCAGGCAAAGGTTGCCATTTCGGTGCAATAAGACCAAGACCAGGAGGACTGCAAGACGGAGGTCATTGTGGAGCCCAAGACGGCGTCACCACCAGAGCTTTGTGCAGGCGAAGACTACTTTTGTCAGGATAGCTGGTACTAGCTGTCCCCTTTCAAATTAGCCCGCCATTGTTGGCTCCCTTCCCGCTCGATATTTGGGAAGAGGACCAGGGCCTCTATAAATAGGACCAGCCACCCACGAGAGCAAAGGGGCTGAGAGGTTAGGGTTTAGAGAAGGGACAATCGAGAAGAGAGAGAGAGAAGGGTGACTGAACTCCTCCCAGCAGTTCATCCCCCCAGCCAAGAACAGACCCTCACGAGGCTGTTCTTCCTTGTATTGTTCATCATCATCAGCCCAAGAGGCAATCCACCACACCACACACTGGAGTAGGGTATTACACCACAACGGTGGCCCGAACCAGTATAAACCCTGTGTCTCTTGTGTTGTTCCTTCTATAGCTTAGATTTTAGCGAGGCGGAGGGGTGCAGGTAGGTAGGAGTTGAAATCTCCGCGCGCACCCCAGTGTTCGAACGTCAAGGGTCTGCCGGAACCCGAAATCCGACATTTGGTGCGTCAGGTAGGGGTGAGCCGGAATTCGTCTTCCACCACCCCGTTCTCCTCCGACCATCGCGCCCATGCCTGACGCTCGTCGGGCCCGCCTCGAGAGCCGGGCCGCTCTCGCTTCCCGCGTCGCCCAGACGGCCCCTGTCGGCGGGCGTCCTCGCCGTTCCCCGTCACCTGCCGTCAACGCCGCCACCAGCCCGGCGGGGGACGAGCAGCAAGCATCGTCTCATCATCCGTCCGTGCGGCAAGACGGCCGCACCGCAACTCCCTCGCTCACCCCAGCTGGTTCTTCGTCCCGCACGCTCCGCGCACACATGGAGGCTCGAGCTGCGCTCATCGCGGCAAACGATCTCCTGCGCTACCGTCCCGTCGACGACGTCTACGAAGAATGGCTCGACCGCATCGCCGAGCTCGTCCGCGCCGCAGGGGGCTCTCCTGCGCCGTCTGCTCCGCTGCACCGCACCCCGCCCCGCGCGGGCGACGAAGCTCCGGCGGCGCCCCGGCCTCCCCCTCCTCGGGAAGGCGCCATGGCTCCAAGGCGCGTGGCCGCTGGGCGGAACCCGCTCCGTCAGGTGCCAGCGCAGCAAGAGCAGAGCTGCCAAGAAGTCCCACGCCCACAAGAAGCTGCTCGGGCGCTCCCTGCTCCAGCACGTCGCGACCATGCTCCTGCTCCCGCGCATCAAGACCCTGCGCTGCTCCCAACTGCAGCGCGTGGGGACATGCAAGACCAAGCTCTACGTCACCCAAGGCCTCCCGTGGCCACAGCAGGCTGCCGCGCCTTCACCACCGAGCTACGCAGTGTCGCGTGGCCCGGCAAGTTCAAGCCAGACCTGCCTCCTCATTACGACGGCACGGCTGACCCTGCGGAGTTCCTCCAGCTCTATGAGCTGGGCATCGAAGCTGCCAACGGAGACAAGAAGGTCATGGCGAACTGGTTCCCCATGTTGCTCAAGGACGGGGCCCACACCTGGCTCCTGAACCTGGCTCCAGGCACAATCTCCTCCTGGGACGAGATGCGCACCCGCTTCATCACCAACTTCCAAGGTCCTCGCGACCGGCCACCCGCCGTGAGCGACATGCGCCGCATCAAGCAACAACCCGGGGAGACCTTGCAGAAGTACATCCAGCGCTTCAACAACGCACACCTCAAGATTCCCAAGGTGACTGAGGAGGCCATCATCTCAGCCTTCTCCGATGGCATGCGCGATGTCAAGATGAAGGAGGAGCTGGCAATGCATGAAGACCTGTGCACTTCCTTGGACCTGTTCAACTTGGCAACCAAGTGTGCCAGGGCTGAGGAAGGGCGTCTCTCCCTCCTCGAGCTGCCTGCCGCAGACCCAGAAGAGAAGAAGCCCAAGGCCAAGGATGTGAAGCGCAAGGGGGCTGCCGTGCTCGCGGCAGAACCAGACACCAAGCGGGGCAGAGATCAGCCCGAACCTTCCAAGGGCAGCCGGTACTATGTGTACCACGACCTCCACACCCACAACACCAACGAATGTCAAGAGCTCCGAGCCGTGCGAGAAGGAAGGATCGGCCGTCGCCCTGACCGCGGTGACCGGGGCTACGATTGAGGAGGAGGAAGGAACGCAGGACGCTGGGAAGACCGTGGCCCGCGCCAAGGGTGGCGCAATCAACCTCGCGAGGATCGCTGGCAAGACCTGCCTCGCGAGGGAGACTGGAGGGATCAGCCTCGCGAGGATCACCCACAAGGCAACGTAGGCCTCCCTCCGCTGCCGCCGCAGCCAAGGAGAAACGAGGACCACCACCAGGACGAGGGGGCTGGGGGCTTCCAGGAGCCGCGCGCGATCGCCTGCATCCTGGGCGGGGCTCAAGCCCCAGCCTCTCAATGCATCTTCAAGCAGTTCGCCTGCGAAGTGAATGCAGTCCTCCCCAGGCTCGAAGCCACGCACCCTCTCAGGTGGTCGGCGTGCGCCATCACGTTTAGCTCAGCAGATCAGCTCAAGTGCGCGGCTACAGCCGGAGTCCTCCCGATGCTTTGTTCCCCAATCGTCAGCAACATGGTGGTCACCAGGACCCTCATCGATGGCGGGGCAGGGCTCAACGTCCTGTCCGTGGAAACATTCAACAATCTCCAAGTGCCCTACAGCCAGCTTCAGCCAACCAAGCCTTTCTCCGAAATCACCGACGGCTCCACAGTCCCGATTGGGCAGGTCCGCCTCCCTATCACCTTCGGGGCACGCGACAACTACCACAACGAGCTCATCGACTTCGACGTCGCTCACATTCGCCTGCCGTACAACGCCATCCTTGGGTACCCAGCACTGGCCAAGTTCATGGCCGTAACTCACCACGGCTACAACGTCCTCAAGATGCCAGGAAGTGGCGGAGTCATCACGGTGCCCTGTGAAGAGAAGGACACGGTGTGTTCCCTGGAACGAGCTTTTCAGGCCGCGTCACTAGAAGACCCGAATCGCGGAAGCAGGAGGCCTCCCGAGACCGCCCCCAAGAAGAAGAAGACATCGTCCTACCCGGCCACTCAGGAGGAAGGCCCCTCTGGGCCCGCGCCTGCCCAGGGGGAACCTCCTTCCATCGCATAGGAAAGCGCGCCCGGCGCGCTCCTCAAGCAGGGCTCGGGGGCTCTCCCCTAGAGGGCACCGACCTAGCTAGGGTCACGAGGGAGGCGCTTGGGCACCACATGGAGGCGTGTTTCGAAGCACGTTTCCCTCAAGAAGGAGCAAGGCAAGGAGAGCCAGACCCTCAGGAGTTCGTCAGCAAGGCCATTCAGGAGCTACAGGAGTCAAGAGTCTTGAAAGGCGGCCGCCGCCTACCAGCAGTGGCTCCCCATCCAGGCGAGGATGGTGGGCTGCGCGTCTGCATCGACATACCAGGGCTCAACCGAGTCGCCTCTCTGGAGCACCTCTGGCCCTCGAGAGTGGGGCGCTGCGGAGGTCCACCCCACAGCTACGTTCGCATGCCTTACGGCTTGCCGAACGCGGCCGCCACGTACCAGCGTCTCATGAGGGGCATCACGGAGGCACGAGAGGCCAGGCGTTCCGCAGCCCTGGCGGGGATGGAGATGGTCCGCGAGGAGCCGCCAGCGCCTCCGGAGCCTCCCGAGGTCCCTGGGCCTGGGGGCTCGTGAGGATCGGCTTCCGCAGCCCATCGAGTCTGCTACACCAACACTCCTTCGTCCTCAACATCATCAGGTGACATCTTTCATGTTTCATTGCCAGCTGGGAGCGCCCCCCCCCAGGGCTGCATTATTCCCAGGCCGCGTGGGTCCGTCCTGCGGCGTGTATCCCTTTTATTTCATGTTGTTAGCTTACCTTGTTGGGGGCGCCCCTCGGGCTTCATGATCCCCAAGTCACTCGGGCCAGGCCCAGCGGCATGTATCCCATTTCCGTTTATTTCCGGTTATGCGTTAGACCCACCATGCTTGATTATTTGATGCTGGTCCACGGCACCTCTTCTTCTCCATGCCGACCGCTTACACATTAAAGGGGGGTACCTGAGCATCGCGACTCAGGGCTCTTACTGGCTCTCCAGCCCTCACCCTCTGGCCTTGTCCACGGCATCGCGACCAGGCATACCAGCGACGGCTGAGACCAGCTCGAGGGCCGGGACACGAGGACGTAGAGTGCCGACATCTAACCAAATTTGCAGGGACACATCACAAGATAAGGCCCAGTGCCAGGCGCAACCCGCCTAGAGGTAGGGCCCCGTGAGTCCCGCGCTGGCTCATGGGTGCCCAGATAGACCTCGCCAGGCCCTACCGTGCCAGCCACGTGTCAGTGCGGGGCTGTACACGCCCCGGGGCTCCTCCCGGAGGGGGGCCCCCTCCCACGTACCAGTGGAAGCACCATGCTCCATGCTAGCTGACGACACTGCCGAGGAGCGGCTATGCCCGTACACATACGGAAGCGCTATGCTCCGCGCTGGTGATAAACAACTGAGGGTGGCCCCGGGCCGCATCAACCTCAGGGAGCCCAGAGCTCAGTGTCTAGCCTCATCGTAACGCCTCCCCTCGGGAGTGCCGCGCGAGGGGGCTGGGCACGGGGGCTGCGCCCGGGTCACACCCAGACGCACGCCGCCCAGCCAGGTCCCCCCAGGCCTGGTTCGTCGCGCGTCTCTCCCCGAGCGGAGCCAAGGTACGAAGGCCGTTTGAGCGTCAAGGGGGACTCCTGAGCATCGTGACTCAGGAGCCTAACTGGTCACGTAGCCCCTCACTCCTTAGTTCCGAAAGGCTAACGGTGGTTGAGGTATGCGCGCGGCCGGGCTCTGCAGACGTAGAACGGTAGATCCACCCACATCACACCTCCCTACTTGTTGTTCGTGCGGCAAGGGGGACACCTGAGCATCGCGACTCAGGAGCCTAACTTGTCATGTAGCCCCTCACTCCTTGGCCCCGTCCTGGTTTCCGGTCGGGACCAATGCTGGGTGAGGCATGCGCGGGGCCGGGCTCTGCCGGCGTAGAACATAAGCAAGTAGGAAGGAAAAGCGCAAATTCTAAGGAATTCAAAAGCAAATATTACAGTCCACACTGTTATCTCAATGCCAAACGCAAGTTTAAACGCCTCCCCGAGGCATGATACATGTGCAGGAATTAAAGGCAGGACAGGAGCCACAACGGAGTCACTTGTCGGTGGTGGAGCAGCGCGGAGTGGGTTCGCCTCATGGAGCAGTGGGGTCGGCAGCGCCTTGCTTCGGCTTGGTGCTGAAGGCCCGGAACTTCCCCAGCAGAGCCTCCGCGCGACCCTTCACGGCCTCGGCAGCGGCAGCGGCACACTCGCCGCTTACTGGCTCCAGCAGGCTGTCGAGGTCGACGCCGGGATCGCGAAGGTAGATGTGGGTGAGGACCCGCGTCAGTGCTGCAGAAGACAGGACACGCGCCTCGGCCTCGGCCATGGGGCCAAGGACAAGGGCGACATCTTCAAGAGCGCGAACCAGGAAGGGGAGCAGCTTGGCGGGGCCGTCCTCGGCGCCAGCCAGCGGGCTCTCCAGGCCGCTGTCGTAAAGCATCCTCAGCGAGGAGCGAGCCTTCGCCTCCATCTCCGTGAAGGCCACACGGTCCTCGGCAAGAACCAGGGCCTTGTCGTCCAGCTCGGCCTTCCTCGCCCCCAACTCCTCCTCCAGCACGCCTAGGCGGTCACGGCGTTTCCTGAGCTTGACCTTCCTCTCCTTGACGGCCGCTCCGCGAACCTTCACGCCTTCTTCCTGCTCTTGGCGAAGGCGGACCTCTTTCGCGAGCTAGTCCCACAGGCCTTGCAGCTCATCCTCCAGCGCCTTGCAACGACCACGGACGTCGACCACCTCCCCCAGGGCTGCGTCACGAGCAGCCTTCGCCTCAAGGACGGCCTGCTTCTCCTCGTCGCAAGCCGTCGAGGCCTGGACCAGCGCGGCCCGAATCGAAGCGTCGGAGCGAACCCATCCTGAAGCCAGCTCCAAACGCCCGGCCACCAAGCGAGGGTCGGTGCCAAGAAGATCCTGCTGCAGTCGGTCCAGCTCAGCAACAGCACGATCCAGAACGGCAGAAGGAGTCGGAGAGACAGCAGCCGGTGGAGTAGGAGAAGGCGGCAGCGCGGCCACAGCATCCTGAGGTGGGGTTTGCCGCGCCCCAACGACTGTAGTGGCGGTGGCAGGCAAGGACACCTCGGGAGTCACTTGGGCCATGGGGGCTGAGCTCGCCCCAGCCGGCTCAGCCAGGCCTCGCGAGGACGACCGGGCAGGAGAAGCCTGTGCGTCGCGGTCACCCTCCTTCGCAGGCAGAGGCGCTGCCACGGATGGAACCTCAGGAGCTCCATTCAACTTCTTTGTCATGGGCGCCAGCCTATCCAAGAGATGCGAACATCAAGCCTCAGAAGCAAAGCCTAGGCGGATGCCGCTCCTTTATCAACTCGCGCGGTTGCTAAGGCGCCCACATCCAATCAACCGCCATGCGGCGCCCAAGGCCGCAGGCTGTTAGGGCCCGTGGCGCTTCGCTCTTGCCCTTCCGCCTCCCTGCACGGCCAAGTCCGGACGCGCCTTGGGCCCGGGGGCTACTGTCGGCGTTTTGGGAACGGGGGTCCCCAGACTTGCCTGCCTGCGGCGCGGCTCAAAGGGGGGCCCAGCACGGCCCATCTTCACCAACACAAACCCAAGACCCTCGCGAGGCGCCAAGCCTCATGGGGCGGACGACGCGGAGCTTCCTCAGGCACGGCCTCATCAGGCTGGCTCACGAGGAGGCGGAGAGATCAAGGCGGGGTACCTCACGAGGTGCCCATGACGCAAGCGATGACGACCAAGGGTGCCAGGCGGGTGCCAGCCCGCAGTGTCCTCCTTTCCCCTTTGGTGCAAAGGGGGCAAGTGCAGCCGCGGAGTACCGAGGCATCGGGCAAAGGTTGCCATTTCGGTGCAACAAGACCAAGACCAGGAGGACTACAAGATGGAGGTCATTGTGGAGCCCAAGACGGCGTCACCACCAGAGCTTTGTGCAGGCGAAGACTACTTTTGTCAGGATAGCTGGTACTAGCTGTCCCCTTTCAAATTAGCCCGCCATTGTTGGCTCTCTTCCCGCTCGATATTTGGGAAGAGTACCAGGGCCTCTATAAATAGGACCATCCACCCACGAGAGCAAAGGGGGCTGAGAGGTTAGGGTTTAGAGAAGGGACAATCGAGAAGAGAGAGAGAGAGAGAAGGGTGACTGAACTCCTCCCAGCAGTTCATCCCCCCAGCCAAGAACAGACCCTCGCGAGGCTGTTCTTCCTTGTATTGTTCATCATCATCAGCCCAAGAGGCAATCCACCACACCACACACTGGAGTAGGGTATTACACCACAACGGTGGCCCGAACCAGTATAAACCCTGTGTCTCTTGTGTTGTTCCTTCTATAGCTTAGATCTTAGCGAGGCGGAGGGGTGCAGGTAGGTAGGAGGCGAAATCTCCGTGCGCACCCCAGTGTTCGAACCTCAAGGGTCTACCGGAACCCAAAATCCGACAGGCTGGATTTGCTTTAATTCCTCTACCGGATACAACGAAGCCCAAGAGCTTTCTGGCTGGAACGCCGAAAACGCATTTTTCCGGGTTGAGCTTGATGTCGTATGTTCGGAGGTTATCGAATGTTAGCCTCAAGTCGTCTACTAGAGATTCGACATGTCTTGTTTTAACGACCACATCATCTACATATGCCTCCACTGTTTTTCCGATCTAGTTTGCCAGACATGTCTGAATCATGCGCTGATATGTTGCGCCGGAGTTTTTGAGCCCGAAGGGCATTGTGTTGAAGCAGAATGGGCCGTATGGTGTGATGAATGCCGTTGCGGCTTGGTCTGACTCTGCCATCTTTATTTCATGATAGCCGGAGTATGCGTCGAGGAAACACAACGAATCGTGTCCTGCGGTAGCGTCGATAATTTGATCGATGCGGGGGAGAGGGAAGGGATCCTTTGGGAAAGCCTTGTTAAGGTCTTTGAAATCAATGCACAGGCGCCAGGATTTTTCCTTGTTTGGTACCATCACCAGGTTTGCTAGCCAGTTCGGGTGTTTTATATCTTTGATGAATCCGGCCTCCAATAGCTTGGCTAGTTCCTCTCCCATGGCATGTCTCTTAGGCTCGGAAAAACGCTGAAGAGCCTGTTTGACTGGCTTGAATCCTTTTAGGATATTTAAGCTGTGTTCGGCCAGCCTGCGTGGGATTCCTGGCATGTCTGAAGGGTGCCAGGCGAAAATGTCCCAGTTCTCTCATAGGAACTCTCGCAGTGCGGCATCTATATCAGGGTTTAACTGTGCCCCGATGGAAGCTGTTTTATTGGGGTCCGTTGGATGGACCTGAAATTTGACTATTTCATCCACCGGTTTAAAGGAGGTGGACTTGGATCTTTTATCGAGTATCACATCGTCCCTATTCACTGTGGAGCGCAGCGCAGTCAGTTCCTCAGCCGCTAGGGCTTTGGATAGCGCCTCGAGGGACAGTGCGGCTGTCTTTTTTTCGGCGCGGAGTGCTATGTCCGGATCACTAGCGAGAGTGATGATTCCGTTAGGCCCGGGCATCTTGAGCTTCATGTACCCGTAATGGGGTACTGCTTGGAAGACTGTTAATACCGTACTGGTTTCTCCGAGGTGGCTTTCTGTGGCTTCTGGGATTAGAAGATCTTCGCCAATTTTTGCCACCTGCCGGAGTATCCAACATGCTCTAAGGCTATGAGTTGGTGTGGCACCCTCTGCACTGTGAATTTTACAGGGTCCATCAAGCCATCCTTCCAGTACGGTTCCGTGCCCTGTAGAGGGCTTTTGCTTTTTGGTATTGAACCCGGGTGTCTGGCGATGATGCACCCTTTTATTTCGGACAGGGTTTGTATTCAAGGACGGATTGTCCCAAAATTTTATTTTGGTTTTCCAGGCGCTTTCCATCGCACAGTACTTTCGTACTATGGATGCCAAGTCAGCAAATCGTGTAAGATTACGGCGACTTATGGCGTTGAGGATTCCCTTGTCCGTGCAATTATTGCAGAATAATGAAATTGCATCTTCCTTGCGGCAGTCCTTTATCCTATTCATAACCAGGAGGAATCTGGCCCAGTAATGATGTACTGTTTCTTCGGGCTCTCGCCTAATTTGGGATAGATCGCTTATGTACGGTTGGGTGGGTGGAATCAAATCCGAAACCTCACCCAATCTGAGACCCAGGGGCCAAGGAGTTTCCGAACTCAGAAGTTTGGATTCTTGGATGCTGTCTAATGAATTTAGCCCGTCACCTTACTTTAAGTTCAGGTCTTGAGTAATGTCCTCCCCTCCGCGGGTATCTGGCTTGGAGGGATCGGGAATCCGGACATAGCTAGTCCTTAAGATAGATGAAGGGTCGCCGCACTGTCCCTCTACCACGGCAACGTGATGGGTGACCTGGGGAGAGTTAATCTCTCTCAGATCGGGTTTAGGCCCAATCTGGTCGTAATCCGTAGCAACTCCCAGGGAGGCGATGCGATCCAAGAGCTCATTTAGGGAAGAGAGCTCCATTGGATCTAGCTGCTCGGCGAATTCCAAGCTAACGTGAAGATTGCTTTCGATGACCCGAGAGGTCATCGTCGGCGCAGCAGCTGAACAGGCGGTCATAAGGGGACCACCTAGCCCGAGAGTTTGGCCGACAGCCAAAGCTCCTTTAGCAAAGGTGCCTTCTTTAAAGACGGGATGAGGCATTCTTCCTGCTGGCGACGACAGAGAGGAACTCTCAATGAAAGCACCAATGTCGCTGTCAAAACCGGCGGATCTCGGGTAGGGGGTCCCAAACTATGCGTCTAGGCCGGATAGTAACAGGAGGCAGGGGACACGATGTTTTACCCAGGTTCGGGCCCTCTTCATGGAGGTAAAACCCTAGTCCTGCTTGATTAATATTGATGATATGGGTAGTACAAGAGTAGATCTACCACGAGATCAGAGAGGCTAAACCCTAGAAGCTAGCCTATGGTATGATTGTTGTTCGTCCTACGGACCTGAACCCTCCGGTTTATATAGACACCGGAGAGGGCTATGGTTACACAGAGTCGGTTACAATGGTAGGAGATCTACATATCCGTATCGCCAAGCTTGCCTTCCATGCCAAGGAAAGTCCCTTTCAAACACGGGACGAAGTCTTCAATCTTGTATCTTCATAGTCCAGGAGTCCGGCCGAAGGTATAGTTTGGCTATCCGGACACCCCCTAATCCAGGACTCCCTCACGGAGCATGATTTATTTATTGATTGTCTTCCTTATGAGTGGCGGTCGGGGACGAGCGATGGTCTTTTCCTACCAATCTATTCCCCTAGGAGCATGCGTGTAATACTTTGCTTTGATAACTTGTAGATTTTCGCAATAAGTATATGAGTTCTTTATGACTAATGTTGAGTCCATGGATCATACGCACTCTCACCCTTCCACCATTGCTAGCCTCTCTAATACCGCGCACCTTTTGCCTGTATCATACACCCACCATATACCTTCCTCAAAACAGCCACCATACCTACCTATCATGGCATTTCCATAGCCATTCCGAGATATATTGCCATGCAACTTTCCACCGTTCCGTTTATTATGACACGCTCCATCATTGTCATATTGCTTTGCATGATCATGTAGTTGACATAGTATTTGTGGCAAAGCCACCGTTCATAATTCTTTCATACTTGTCACTCATGCATCATTGCATATCCCGGTACACCGCCGGAGGCACTCACATAGAGTCATATTTTGTTCTAAGTATCGAGTTGTAATTGTTGAGTTGTAATAAAAATAAAAGTGTGATGATCATCATTATTAGAGCATTGTCCCAGTGAGGAAAGGATGATGGAGACTATGATTCCCCCACAAGTCGGGATGAGACTCCGAATGAAAAATAAATAAAAGAGGCCAAAGAAGCCCAAATACAAAAAAGAGAAAGAACAGAGGCCATAAAAATAAGGAGAAAAGGCCCATATAAAAAAATGAGAGAAAAAGAGAGAAGGGACAATGTTACTATCCTTTTACCACACTTGTGCTTCAAAGTAGCACCATGATCTTCATAGTAGAGAGTCTCTCATGTTATCACTTTCATATACTAGTGGGAATCTTTCATTATAGAACTTGCCTTGTATATTCCAATGATGGGCTTCCTCAAATTTCCCTAGGTCTTCATGAGCAAGCAAGTTGGATGCACACCCACTTAGTTTCTTTTTGAGCTTTCATACACTTATAGCTCTAGTGCATCCGTTGCATGACAATCCCTACTCACTCACATTGATATCTATTGATGGGCATCTTCATAGCCCGTTGATACGCCTAGTTGATGTGAGACTATCTTCTCCTTTTTGTCTTCTCCACAACCACCATTCTATTCCACCTATAGTTCTATGTCCATGGCTCACGCTCATGTATTGCGTGAAGATTGAAAAAGTTTGAGAACATCAAAAGTATGAAACAATTGCTTGGCTTGTCATCGGGGTTGTACATGATTTAAATACTTTGTGTGGTGAAGATGGAGCATAGCCAGACTATATGATTTTGTAGGGATAAATTTCTTTGGCCATGTTATTTTGAGAAGACATAATTGCTTAGTTGGTATGCTTGAAGTATTATTATTCTTATGTTAATATGAACTTTTATCTTGAATCTTTCGGATCTGAATATTCATGGCATAATTAAGAAGAATTACATTGAAATTATGCCAAGTAGCACTCCGCATCAAAAATTCTGTTTTTATCATTTACCTACTCGAGGACGAGCAGGAATTAAGCTTGGGGATGCTGATACGTTTCCAACGTATCTATAATTTTTGATTGCTCCATGCTATATTATCTAGTGTTTTGGATGTTTATGGGCTTTATTATACACTTTCATATCATTTTTGGGACTAACCTATTTACCCAGAGCCCAGTGCCAGTTTCAGTGTTTACCTTGTTTTAGGGTTTCGAAGAAAAGGAAAATCAAACAGAGTCCAATTGACCTGAAACTTTACGGAACTCATTTTTGGAAGGAAAGAAGCCCAGAAGACTTGAAGTGCACGTAAGGGAAGCTTCAAGGACGCCACAAGGTAGGGGGCGCGCCCACCCCCCTAGGGCACGCCCTCCACCCTCATGGGCCCCTTGTGGGCCCCCTGACGTACGTCTTCCGCCTATATATCTCCATATACCCTAAAACTACCAGGGAGCACAATAGATCGGGAGTTCCACCGCTAGAAGCCTCTGTAACCACCGAAAGCCAATCTAGACCCGTTCCGGCACCCTGCCGGAGGGGGAAATCCCTCTCCGGTGGCCATCTTCATCATCCCGGTGCTCTCCATGACAAGGAGGGAGTAGTTCTCCCTCGGGGCTGAGGGTATGTACCAGTAGCTATGTGTTTGATCTCTCTCTCTCTCGTGTTCTTGGGTGGTACGATCTTGATGTATCGCGAGCTTTGCTATTATATTTGGATCCCATGATGTTTCTTCCCCCCTCTACTCTCTTGTAATGGATTGAGTTTCCCCTTTGAAGTTATCTTATCGGATTGAGTCTTTAAAGATTTGAGAACACTTGATGTATGTCTTGTCATGCGTATCTGTGGTGACAATGGGATACCACGTGATTCACTTGATGTATGTTTTGGTGATCAACTTGCGGGTTCCGCCCATGAACCTATGCATAGGGGTTGGCACACGTTTTCGTCGTGATTCTCCGGTAGAAACTTTGGGGCACTCTTTGAGGTCCTTTGTGTTGGTTGAATAGATGAATCTGAGATGTTGTGACGCATATCATATAATCATACCCACGGATACTTGAGGTGACATTGGAGTATCTAGGTGACATTAGGGTTTTGGTTGATTCGTGTCTTAAGGTGTTATTCTAGTACGAACTCTGGGGCTGTTTGTGACACTTGTAGGAATAGCCCAACGGATTGATTGGAAAGAATAACTTTGAGGTGGTTTCATACCCTACCATAATCTCTTCGTCCGTTCTCCGCTATTAGGGACTTTGGAGTGACTCTTTGTTGCATGTTGAGGGATAGTTATGTGATCCAATTATGTTATCATTGTTGAGGGAACTTACACTAGCGAAAGTATGAACCCTAGGCCTTATTTCCTATCATTGCAATACCGTTTATGCTCACTTTTACCATTAGTTACCTTGCTGTCTTTATATTTTCAGATTACAAAAACTGTTGTCTACTATCCATATACCACTTGTATCACCATCTCTTCGCCGAACTAGTGCACCTATACAATTTACCATTGTATTGGGTGTGTTGGGGACACAAGAGACTCTTTGTTATTTGGTTGCAGGGTTGCTTGAGAGAGACCATCTTCATCCCACGCCTCCTACGGATTGATAAACCTTAGGTCATCCACTTGAGGGAAATTTGCTACTATCCTACAAACCTCTGCACTTGGAGGCCCAACAACGTCTACAAGAAGAAGGTTGTGTAGTAGACATCAGGACTACATGGGTCCGCAAGAGAGGCCGCACTCTTCCGTGTCTGCTTACGTTATGCATTGCTTAATATGATGACATGCTACTTTATCATCGTGTTCACCTATTAGACTCCGAGTCAGGTCCAAACTTATGCTGAAACTTGAGTTTTTAAATGGTTGTGGGGTACATATTGGGGCAGCAATCAATACTATCTGTCTACTATCTGGTTAATCTCGGGTGTCTACTATGAGTTTCATGTTGGGTGCAAACAAACATTAAAGGAACCATTATCTGCATTTTTTAACTAAAGCTATTATCTGCCTGCTATCATTGGTTTTGGGTCTATCCACAATTTGCTACCATCACTCTGGATTTGTGTATGCACTCCTTACATAATCCCACTATGTTTTATTCCTATGCATGTCAGTTATTGTACACAATGGAACTGAACATGTAGAGCAAAAGAGACGAGCCTTGTGTGGCAATAAAATTTCATGCAGATGTCGCTCCATGCTGGGCGCAAAGGCATCCCCCCTCCACCCATTTCGGATAGTAATCAAGAGGAAGATAACTGTTCTGAGGGGGATTCAGAAGCAGAAGACCAGTCCTATTTACCGCTTGAGGTCTTCGCTCTAACTTGGCATGCTGATGTTGGTAATATCATGCATATGGCGCCTTTCATTGCTTATTGTATGCATCAAAGATGTCATCTGCTTAGTTTAGACATGCTTTGTGTCAATGCCATCTATTTAGTTTCTTTATCGTATATGTGAATCATGCAATGCCATCTTATTTAGCCAGGCATTATATATGTGAATTTTGCAATGCCACCCTGGTTAGCCAGTCATCTTATATGTGAATTATATCATGACATCATTTTTTATTACGTGTTAAATTTGTCAACAATTTTAGTACATTCAATTACTCTTACTGTGCATCAGCCATTCGAGATGGTCATGGAAACAAGGTCTTCAGAGTAGACAATGCTATCTGACGAAGCGCATGTCTTGCTGGTTACAAATAGCTCCTCGGGGGAGGATTCAGAGATAGATGACCAGTCCTATCCCCCCCCCCGTGGTGCATGCTCTAACTTGGCAGGGTTATGTTGCTCAAATCGTGTGTATGGTATCTTGCATTTCTATGTCATTTGCTTAGTTTAGACATGCTTTGTGTGAATGCCACCTATTTAGTGTCTAATTACCATATATGTGAATTATGCAATGCCATCTTGTTGCAAGACATTATATATGTGAATTATGCAATGTTATCTTGTTGCAAGGCATTATACATGTGAATTATGCAATGCCATGTTGTTTAGCCAAGCATCATATATGTGAATTATATCATGTCGTCCCTTTTTTGTATTTCTCATTGATTTTGTCGACAATGTTTGTACATTCAACTGCTCTTCTTGTGCATCAGCCATTTGAATTGGTGATGGAGAAATCTAGAGTGAAAACAAGGTCTTCAGAGCAGACAATGCTACCTGCTGAAGCAGATATCTTGCTGGTTACAGATAGCTCTTCAGAGGAGGATTCAGAGGCAGATGACCAGTCCTATTATCCCCCTAAGGTGTATGCTCAAACTTAGCAGGGTTATATTACTCATATCATGCATATGTTGAATTGCAATGCTTAGTTTTTACATCATATACACGATATTGAATGCCATCTCCTTAGTTGACACATCATATATGCGATTGCCCTCTGCTCACTTCCTTAGTATATAAATCATATATTTGAATTATAGCATGCCATGATGTTTACATAGACAGCATGTATCTGAATTATGGCATGCCAGCCCATTTTGTAAATACATAATATAGTTATATCATCTCATCCTGTTCACATAGTCATCATATTTTTGAATTATGTCATTCTGTCTGTGAATTATATCATGCCATCATGTTTCCATCGACGGCATGTTTGTGATTTATGGCATGCCAACCACTTTAATAGGCACATCATATAGTTACATCATGTCATCCTGTTTACATAGTCATCATATTTTGAAGTATGTCATTCTATCCTGTTTAGTTAGCCATCATACATGTGAAATTGTGTCATGTTATCCTGTTGAATTAGCCATCATATATGTGAAATTATGTCCTGCTATTCTGTTTGGTTAGACAACATAAATGTGAATTATTTCATGCCCTGTTTTCTTCCCTACTATCCATTGCACATGTCTATCTTACAATGTCTGTACATTCAATTACTTTTCTTATTTATCGGCCATTTCAATTAGAGGGGGTGATGGCAGTATCTGTGGGAGTAAAAACACGGTCTTCAGAAAAGATCGTGCTACCTGTCGATGGAGATAGAACCACGGTTGTACTTGCCCAAGAACCAGCCCCACCGCACATAACCCAAACTCACGTAGATTGTGCCACTACCCAGTTGGACAGAGAACCAGCTACACCCCTTCTAACCCCAACCCTAGCAGATAGTAACCCAGTTCCCATTGACACAGCACCGTCTCCACCACAGAGCACCCAAACACGAGCAGTTAGTAAGGCAACTGCAGTGCCCAAAGCACGAGGGCCACCACTCCGAACCCCAAGTCAATGCTTAAAGCAGAAGAAGAATTGTTCTCAGGTCAGCTATGGTTCATACTACTTTGCTCTTTCATCACTGTATTTACTCATACCAACTAATTTCAAATTTGAAGGATGCAATTGAAACTCCAATGGTGCAACAGGTATGTTTTTAACCTGTTTCTTTAACGTGTTTGCTGTTGTAACTTGCTCTATGTTGATTTTAGTTTCAATTGAATAAACAGTTATGTTCTCATGCCATGCACATTACAAGTGTTGTTATTGCTATGTAGTTTCCCACACTTTTATTTCTGTCTATGCTGCTTTGTCTTAAATATATATGATTCGAACTGTATCTATCTTGATTTGGCAACATAAACTAGAATGATATAGACCATACAATGACCATACTACATAGATATATGTTTGTTTCATGCTGTTATCCTGTCCACCTTACTACTGAACTGGTTTACCAAAATGAGTTTCATAAACTACATTGTAAACCTGTGATGTGTTTGTTTCTTTCTCTTTTAGAACACGGATAAAATATTGGAGAAGAGTACCCCCGTTATGCAATGGTAAAGGAAGTAATGCAGATATGGTTCAAGATAGTGAGACATCCATGTTGGTCTCCAAGAAAGCTCATAAAAACTATGTTGAACACACTGAGACAACCCCAAAGTCATGTCTTGATGTAGTGTTCGAGTTACTGGCTACTACTGTTGGCACCAGCTCTTCGAACTCGCCGCCTGAATCAGTTCGGCTTCTTGAGTCTCAACTTCAAGTTGAAAGGCATCGATCAGATGTTATGCGACAGGAAGCCGAAGGACTGAGGAAGTCCCTGCAGAATTCAGATGCATACTTTCTGGTGCAACAGCAAGTGCTAGAGGATTTAAGCGCCAAACAAGAGAAAGTTAATAATCTTGCTAAGCATGTTGCCAGCATTATGGGTACCCAGGATATTGTTTCTTGAGCTCTTCTGAAGTGGTTTCAGTTCTGGACTTGTTTTGCTGCGGCGTTTATATGCTGCTTTGTTCCCTATATTTGCACTCATGGCGAACTTTGATGCCCAGTGGATGTAATATGTGTAATAGCCGTGATATCCTAGCGTAAGTTGCTTGCTCATTTATTTCCTTATTGTCTTGTTTATTTGTTTTCTTGTAGTCAGTGCAGTTCTTTTTCTGCGGTTTGCTAGTGGCCGCAATAACCTATTGTTTAAAACTAGGCCACATTAACCATGGGCTACATATTTATTGTAGTTAACATGGGCCTCCTATGGGCCGTAGAAACAGTGGGCCTTCTAAGGGCCGTAGAAACAATGGGCCTTCTATGGGGCATAGAAACAATGGGCCTTATACGGGTCATTGACACAATGGGCCTTCTACGGGCCGTATCATCAATGGGCCTTCTACGGGCCGTATGATCGGTTGGCCAAACATGGGCCAATAACAGACCACATTATGGCCGTAAATGGGCTAGAGTTGAAATAGTCCGATCATGGGCTGACCATAATGGGCCGTCGTTAATCGGTCGTATTTGATGACGCTATGAAAATGGCCCAATGTATTAACGGGCCACAAACGAGCCGACTGTAACCACGGGCTGAAATTGGCCCACAAGCAAAAAATGACAGTAACGGGCCAAATGTAAACGAATGCTGGAAATGAGCCCAAGAATAAATGGGCCTCGAGAGGGCCAAAAGATAACATGGGCTGGAAACGACCCAACGGAATAATGGGCGTTAATGGGTATAAAGTGATACACTGTTCATTACGGGCCAGTTTTACCACGGGTCGTTAATGGGCCAAGGGTTACTAAGGGCCTCATATGGGCTGAAAGACGTCATGGGCCATACATGGGCCGGAAGTTAAAACGGGCTGGAATTATATTGGACGGCCCAGATGGCGCTACTGGGCCTAATTCGGAGAGGCCGTAAACGGGCCCTCGGTTAGCGGGTTGTAAATGGGATATATGTGAACAGGCCATTAACAGGCTTGTCGTGGGCCGGCCAGCCACCTTTTGACCAAGTCAAATGGGCCAGCCTTTTCACAAGAATGGGCCTCTATTGGGCCGTGCCACGTGTCGACATATCATAGGCGCTTTGGGTCCAATGAGTGGATGACATCTGTCCCAACGATGAGCCAACACGTGTTTCCTCCAGCCAATGATGATTTTACATGTGGAAAATCCCTATTGGTCGGGGCTGTTAACGGGTTATCGGATCCAAAACCGGACCCGATAGCTTAACGGTGTTCTGTTACGGTGGATGCCACGTGTCGGTCACCCTTGATGAAAGCACTTCTGTGACCCGCGATTTATCATCATGGAAGTGGACACTTCCGTGATGATAATTTTGGTAATGTCATGGAACACTTCTACGACGGCACATGTATGACTATCTTGATTCTGTCATAAAATTTCCATGGATGTACATGCATGACAGAAAACGTGACCTACTGTGACAAACACGTATCATCACGGAAGTGTTTTTTTTGTAGTGGTAGGGGCAACATATGAGGTGACCGAGGTGGTATTCTCTCGAGAAGCATTTAGCTCCCCCTCAACTTTGTCATCCTCCTTGTTGGATCCGGATGGCTCAACTTGCATTTCCTTCACAGGCGATGAAACTACCTTCTCAACCTCAATCTCTTCATCAATTTTCTATTCTGGGGCTTGCTGCTCGGTTAGGAGAATTTCCTCGTCAATCTTGTTCAGAAAAGATATCCACCAGATCAGTTTCCTGAGCAACTAAGGTAGGAATGATAACTACCGCAGGATCAGCTTGTTACATGGGATCATCCTCGTGATGAGGGGACGGTGGTATCTATTGTAGAGGAGCACTTGAGTCGATAGGCGCATCATTTGCAACATTCTGAATACGGGGATCTATGATTGTCTTTGATTTGTTGGCTCTTGCCTTTGATTTCTGACGCTTCTCTTGTTTTATTCTTCATCGAGCAAGATCTGCTTGACGCTCAATCTCATCATTCCTTCGGTCACACAGCTAAGAAACAACCATCTTTAGCCGTGAATGCCACTCAATATTATTATTCCTCATAACAATGAGGGCTTTTGTGAGCTCAAGTATTTCCTTGTTCGGACTCTTTCTTTCAGATTCGGTGCATGCATCTCTCCTCATTTGCTCGAGAGTTTTCTTATCCTCGATAGCTTGGTTTAGCTCCTTGGTAATCTCTCCCAGCTTAGCCAACGTTTTGCTACCAGCCTAGTAACATCATCAGGAAGACCCAAATTGCTCAAATCAGCTGATTTTGCATCGTATGCAGCACTTTCAATAAGATCAATCATAAGATCGAAGTCATACTTTAGTTCCTCTATGGGAGCAAGAACACTTGATTTGGCTTTCTTGACAGAAGTAGAAGCTCTTTCTTCGTGCAGCAGCTTTCTCTTCGCAGACAGGGCAGCAGAGCCCGACGGTTTATTTGCAACTGGGGCATATGCAATCCTTGGTGACATTCTCAATAGAGGTGAAACTTTCGCTGGTGGGGGAGTTTGATATGGCTTGTCAAGAAGAGCTCGTTGATCATACATTGGTATTTCATCGGGAACATCTTCATTGGAGGACTCATCAGACGAGGCAGAAGCTGCCTTCTTGGATTTTTTGGCAACTAATTTCTTTCGGGAAGCTCGAGGGGAAACTGACTTCCTTGCTTTGCTTTCCTTCCGGGTAGAGGCACGTTCTTTCTTCTTTTGTACGTCTTGCTGGGCTAGCTCGACATTTCTCTCTTCCACTTGATTCTTCTTTGCTGCCTTGGCTTCACACTTGGACTTGGCCTTTTGCTCTCTTTTCCACTTCTTCGGGAAAATAATCTATTTTCTTGAGGGCATCAGGATGGGCATCTTTAGTTGGAGGCGGCCTGACTTTTTCATCATCTGGACCAAGGAAGCCCTCAGTGATGCAGTCATTCGAGGGTGGAGTGGATGCAAACAAGATTTGATATTTCCTTTGGACATTCTCATGATTGAACCATTTCTTCTCCCAGTGATGGTGAATCCTTTGCAGCCTGTTATTTCCCTCGGTTGTAGTTTCAACTGTAGGTGGAGTTTTATATCCTTCAGGTTCAGACATCTCTGCAGTGGTGTTCCTCTCTGTGCCACGACCACCGTTCTTGGGATTTCCATCAGAAAATCTAGTCTTTGCCTCGGTGATCTGTTCATCCTCAGGCTGGCTGTGAGCCTAGGGAATATCATCATCTTCTTCATCTGATTCTGACTCGGATTTCTTCTTTGGTATCTTTGGTTGCTTAGATGTTTTTCTTTCACCAGTCAGCTTCACACGTTCAGCCACATGCGGTAGCTGAGGTATTTCTCCTTCTGACCTAGACTGCTCTTCCGAACTTTGAGCCATGCCCAATCTTGTGAAAAAGAATAGATGCAAGGGAAAAACAGGATAGGGTCACAAACATGCACATAAGCATTTTGACTGAAAATAGCTAGTTTTTCGAAAGCATCAAAGGAATCCATGGCATATATCTTGGAAGATATCATCGATAGAATTGCAACATACCATAAGGTAGAGTAATAACTTATCTAATCCTTCGAAATAATACACATGAACCCTAGATCTGAGATAACTAGTACAAGGCAAAGCTACAAACCGCATCGGTCACAACTTAGAGAACCCTAAAGATCTACCGCAAGGGAATAAAACAAGGAAAATGGCGTCGATAAGAACATGCCTAGAATAGAGGAGTGGACAGGGCTAGTTCCAGATCTATGCGCCCTAACTTGGCAGCACAAATCAACTACGGCAATACAGAGAAGAGGATGTACCACACTGGCATGACCAATGACGGTGAGTGTCGGTGTCAAAACCGGCGGATCTCGTGTAGGGGGTCCCGAACTGTGCGTCTAAGGCGGATGGTAACAGGAAGCTGGGGACACGATGTTTACCCAAGTTCGGGCCCTCTCGATGGAGGTAATACCCTACGTCCTGCTTGATTGATCTTGATGATATGAGTATTACAAGAGTTGATCAACCACGAGATCGTAGAGGCTAAACCCTAGAAGCTAGCCTATGGTATGATTGTCTGTTGTCCTACGGACTAAACCCTCCGGTTTATATAGACACCAGAGGGGGCTAGGGTTACACAAAGTTGGTTACAAGGGGAGATCTATATATCCATATTACCAAGCTTGACTTCCACGCCAAGGAGAGTCCCATCCGGACACGGGATGAAGTCTTCAATCTTGTATCTTCACAGTCCAACAGTCCGGCCAAAGGATATAGTGCGGCTGTCCAGAGACCCCCTAATCCAAGACTCCCTCAGTAGCCCCCGAACCAGGCTTCAATGACGATGAGTCTGGCAGGCAGATTGTCTTCGGCATTGCAAGGCGGATTCTTCTCCAAATTCTGAATATCTGCTGAGTAGTGTCCGGCTCTCCATAAATGTTGCACTTCTAGGCTTCTGCGCCCAATAAGGGCTATCTTCCACGTGTCAAGCGAATGCGAAGAGCTAGGGAATTTTTACATTCGCCACCCTAGCCATGTAAGTAAACTGTCTATTAAAGAGACGAGGATTCTTAGATCCAAACCACACCATCCTCCCACGGCGAGTATCCATCGGAGCGCGCTCAGAAAAGTCCATTCCAACATGGCCGGCCATCGCAGCTCCTCCTCCCGCTCCCATAACCCTAAGCCCGGTGGTTGGGAGAAATGTTCCGTCCCGCACAACCAATTAGTAGAGTTACAGCCCAGGGATTTCTCCGTCCAGCATATATGGTCCCCGTTCGAGCCGGGCTCGCCACCTATAATGGCGGGGAGCAAGTGGAGAGCTTCCCCAATCCCTCCGAGGGGGAGCGGGTATGCCTTATCCCTTATCTACTAAGGGGACTTGGATTTCCAATCCATCCGTTCCTCTGCGAGCTCTTGGAGTTTTACGGCCTTCAGTTGCATAATTTCACCCCTGCTTCGATATTACACATCGCTGGTTATGTTGCCCTTTGTGAGATGTTTCTGGGCTGCTGCCTTGTGCCCCGTACACAGGAGGGGTCAATATATCAAGTGGGCGGAGCCAAAATATGGCGCATCGCCGGGACCGGATACCTGTCCGGTACCCCGAAGAAGACGTCCGAAGACTGGCCTTTGGAGTGGTTTTACATGGAGGACGTCCCCCTTCCAGATCCTATTCAGATGGGTCTTCCCGAGTTCGACAATGCCCCTTTGAAGAAACGCCGAAGCTGGCGCCCACGGAGCCCTCAGGAGGAAGATAACGGAGATGTCCTTTACCTGATGGGCCGGCTAAAAGCGCTGGCTCAATCAGGATTGACAATAATCGAGGTTATCTCAATATGTATAATGCGGGGGGTGCAGCCACTTCAATATCGAGGGCACCCCATGTGGCGCTTTAACGGGGAAGATGATGCCACCCGCTGCGGGCGTAAGGGACCGGACTCAGCTGCTGCTCTAGCAAAAATTCTGTCCGCTTTGTTCAAGGGGGAGGAAGAGGAGTTCATCCGTATTAAGCCACGGGATGGATTCTCCATGTACAACCCTCCAAGCTGGGTGAGCTGTCACTTTTTACTCACAACCTTCCCGCATTCTTCGTCGTAAATACTCACCTTGCCGTTTCATGGCAGGAACTGCGAAAAGCTGTAAGGGAGGTCAACAGTCCGCCTCCACAACCGGAGGACCCTGACCGGGCCCTCGATCCCGGACTCGAAGAGGATCCGGACATATTTGTGGAGCTGATCGACAGGACATTCTATCAATTGAGCTACGATGATGCCATGGTGGCCATCATAGCCGACTATCCTGGGCTACTCCCTGCATCGCATGTAAGAAAAACCGGAGTCCCAACTTCCGAGAAGGATCCCCTTTTATGCACTTCACCTACCATGCACATATGGTGTTTTACAGGGAAGGCCCTTGGGACGCCATGCCGAACCCGCAGTGACTTGCCAACAAGGGACACTGAAGCCCGGTAGGCCAAAAAGGAAGGTGGTCAGGACTGAAACGCTGGCGCAGAGGTATGATACAAAACCTTGCTCCGTGGTTGTCGTCTTTCTTAAAATATAATGATGTCCCTGTTTCCTAGTAGGAAAAACGCTCGTCGGACTATATCCGGAGAGGTTGCCGATCATGCCTCCACTAGTCGAGCTGCAGGGCCAAACATAGAGGCGGAAGCTAACACGGGGCGAACGCCGGATGCTCCTCCTACAGAGGATGCGGATATACTATCTGCTAAAAATTCCAAAGTGGAGAGCTCCATGAATCAATGGCGTCGCCGGGCCGTACTCCGTGACGCTTGTTTCTCCCAAGAGGCGTTCGATGCCTTCAACTCAGGAGATGCGTACATCTGTGCTGCTCAAGATGGTCTTGCCAGAGCCACGGACCAGTATGTAAAGGATATACGGGTAAGAAAATCTGACGATTATATACATCAGTAGCCCCTGAGACTTGAAACAGTTGACACAACTGATTTAAGGATCATTATTTGTGCAGGTTCTTACAGAGAAGAATACCCAATTGTCTCAAGAGCTGGAAGAGTGCAAAGCCCAGCTACGGGCCGAGTGGCAGCAGCGATGAAGGAGTCCGAGAAGGGCCCCTCTGGTAACACTTGTTTCCATTGCAAAGAATGACAGGTACCAGATAGTATGCGACGTGCATGCAAATCTAACAATAGATGTTGCAGATGACTCTGGAGTGAATCCGGAGGTCGTGCCGGTGGATGCGCAACATGCTAATCGACAGCTAAATGCTGGCGAGCACGTGCTTACGCGGGTCAAGCAGGAGAAAAATAATCTCCAGGACGCCAATATCCAGCTGGGCGTGGAACTGAAAGATGTCCGAGCCCAGCTGGCGGACTCCGTGAAGGAGAATAAGCAGCTTCGACGTGGCATTTTCAGTAAGTGCTTGAACGAACTTTTGAAAGAGTTCGGCGAAGAAGCAGGCTAACAGAGTTACGTCTGCAGGTACGTTGACAGGTCGTCCCGCAGAGGAGATGCCCGGGTCTGCAGGTGATCTTCTACCAGAGCTCTCACAACTGCACGAACAAGTTCGGCGGGTGATGCAGGGTATTGCCCAAGCCTTGTGGCCATCCACCTCCCCGCCAGGAGGCATGGGGGAGCTTATAGAGAAGCTCAAGGGAGCGCGGCGGCGCTTCCGATTATGGAAGATATCAGCCTGCCGATAAGGTGCAAGGGAAGCCTGGGCCATGGTGAAGACGCGATATACCAAAGCTGACCCAAAACCACATGGCCGAGGTCGGACCTGTGGGGCCCGATGGGAAAGAGATCCCCGTCAGTTTGGTGTATGACCAAGTAGAATTAGCCGCAAAGTATTCCCGACAGGATTGTAGGCTAGACAGCATGTTGGATGGTATAGAAGAAGAATTTAATAAGTCTAATTGACTGTGTACTTTAAGTGACATATATAATGTCCATCCGAATTGTAAATCATTTGTCATGGCGGACCTTTTCGCTTCAACCTCTGGACCCGATAGTCTGGAGTGTATCTGAATACCCGCTCGGTTATGTAAAAACTGGGGTATGCGTGGAAACCAGGCGTAGGGGTCATAAGTTCTTGAACAGACAAGTACCCAACTAGCTATGTTATATTACATGGATAGTAAGAAACATCTTCCAGGGATAATAGTTCCGTTAAGGGTTCCTTTCCCTGGGTGCGCATGCCCTAATGTGCATGTCCGAACTGCAAAAGGAGACGCAGGCTATAACATCTGGGGGCATGTATCAAAATAAATAAAAGTCATCTTTTGTTCACCGACCGAATATTCCCTTAAGAACGCTAGCTTTCGGCTTCACCCAGTCTGAGGTACACATCCGGCTGACCCGGCAGTAACAATCGCAGAGGTGCTCCCCTTATTCCCTAGCCGAATTAACGGGAACGTAGGGCATAAATACAAGAGCCAGGCAACCCATCTTGGCCAAAACTTAAGTCATATCCATGCATATAATGGCGAAAAAAGGTACTTGTGGAAGAATGACACATGTGTGGGGCATAAAGCCCAGAAAAATAGTTATATTAAGCTTCTTTATAAGAAGCCCCCAAGTATAATGAGCGTGGTTAGCGTATCAAGATTGTGTAACCAAGACACAAGTTAGCCTTTTAAGGCCTTGAGGAGAAGAAAAAAGAAGAGAGAAAGAGAGAAAAGACAGATAATTGATATGCAAAAAATTGACGGAGGTAAGGAGACGAACATAGAGTCCGGCACTAGGCGTAGAATCTTCGGAGCCTGGCTGCATTCCATGGGTTTGGCTCGAGTCGATTGTCCGATGCATCCCGCAGACGGTACGCTCCACCGGTCAGAACAGGGTCAATAATGAAGGGACCTTCCCATTTGGGCTTGAGCTTGTTCTTTTTCTTCTCCGGCAGGCGTAGAACTAGTTCGCCAACGTTATAGGCTTAGGCCCGTACTTCTCTGCTTTGATACCTTCGAGCATGTTGCTGATAGAATGCGGAACGGGCTTGTGCCACGTCGTGCTCCTCCTCCAGGGCGTCCAAACTGTCCTGCCGATCGAGCTCAGCCTCTTTTTCTTCGTACATGCGCACTTGAGGTGAGTCATGAATTATGTCGCAAGGCAAAACCGCCTCTGCGCTGTACACCATAAAAACGGTGTGTATACGGTAGTGCGATTCGGCGTGGTCTGCAGCCCCCATAGTACGGAGTCAAGCTCCTCTACCGAGTGTGTGTTTGATTCCTTTAAGGACTGCACTAATTTGGGTTTGATGCCGCTCATGATAAGACCATTTGCTCGCTCGACTTGACCGTTAGTTTGTGGGTGATAGACAGAAGAATAATCGAGCTTGATGCCCGTGTTTCTGCACCAAAGTTTTACCTCGTCGGCTGTAAAGTTCGTGCCATTGTCAGTGATGATGCTATGGGGGATGCCATAACGGTGCACAACCCCAGATATGAAGTCTATCACCGGTCCGAATTCAGCCGTTTTAACGGGTTTGGCTTCTATCCATTTGGTGAATTTATCCACCATGACCAGTAGGTACTTTTTCTTATGTGTTCCCCCTCTAAGGGGTCCGACCATATCGAGCCCCCAGACCACAAAGGGCCAGGTAATGGGGATTGTTTGGAGAGCGGTAGGCGGCTTATGGCTTTGCTTTGCAAAAAGCTGGCAACCGACGCAATGTTGGACCAGATACTGTGCATCTGCTCGGGCCGTCGGCCAATAGAAACCTGTATGGAAGGCCTTGCTTACAAGGGCCCGTGCTGCGGCATGGTGGCCGCCGAGTCCAGCATGGATTTCTGCAAAAAGCTTCCGCCCTTCCTCTTCGGAGATGCACCTTTGAAGGACTCCGGTAGTGGTTTTATTATAAAGCTCTCCCTCGTGGACCTTGTAGGCTTTAGATTGCCGCACTATGCAGCGTGCCTCATTTTGATCCTCAGGTAGTTCCTGTCTGGTTAGGTAGGCCAGGAATGGTTTTTTCCATGGGGCGATGACGGCCATTATCACGTGGGTTGAAGGTGTTATTTCGATGGCAAAGCCGCCGATTGTGTCAGAGTGTTCGGTATCTGGTGTTGTGGCCGGGTCCGGACTATGTTTACCGGTGTCCGCTTCCCATACCACGGATGGCTTAAACAGCCTTTCCAAGAAGATGTTAGGTGGGACAGGATCGCGCTTAGCGCCGATACGGGCGAGGATATCCGCTGCCTGATTGTTTTCCCGAGCCACATGGTGGAATTCAAGCCCCTCGAATCGAGCTGACATTTTGAGGACGGCATTGCGATATGCCGCCATTTTCGGATCCTTGGCATCGAAGTCTCCATTTATTTGATATTGCAAGGTTCGAGTCCCCACGCACCTCCGCGCATTGGATGCCCATGGAAACTGCCATCCGGAGACCATGTAATAGGGCCTCGTATTCGGCTGCGCTGTTGGAGCCTGTGTATAGTATTTGGAGTATGTATTGGACTGTATCTCTATTGGGGGACGTCAGGACGACGCCAGCCCCCAGACCAGCCAGCATTTTAGAGCCGTCAAAGTGCGTGATCCAATTGGAGTACGCGCCGTACTCTTTAGGGAGTTCGGCTTCTGTCCACTCGGCGACGAAATCGGCCAGTACTTGTGACTTAATGGCTTGTCGTGGTTTATATGTTATGTCGAATGGGAGGAGCTCGATAGCCCATTTGGCAATCCGGCCCCTGGCATTGCGGTTGTTTATTATGTCGTTGAGTGGTACTTCTGGGGCCACCGTAATTGAACACTCTTGAAAGTAGTGTCGTAATTTTCGGGATGCCATGAATACCGCATATGCTATCTTCTGATAATGTGGGTACCGTGATTTGCATGGAGTGAGGACAGTGGATACATAATATACCGGCTTTTGAAGTGGGAATTTATGTCCGTCCGTCTCTCATTCGATGACGAGCACTGCGCTTACAACTTGGTGAGTTGCCGCTATATATAACAGCATTGGTTCGCCGACATTTGGCGCGGCCAAGATTGGGTTGGTGGCTAGGATGGTTTTATTTCTTCCAATCCGGCTGTGGCTGCGTCCGTCCACTCAAAGTGTTCGGTGCGCCGAAGAAGGCGATAAAGGGGGAGTGCTTTTTCTCCTAATCGGGAGATAAAGCGGCATAAGGCCGCCACACATCCAGTTAACTTCTAGATTTTCTTCAGGTCAGTTGGGATAGCCAACTCCGGCAGAGCTCGGATTTTAGCCGGATTTGCTTCAATTCCTCTACTGGAGACGATGAAGCCAAGCAGCCCACCGAAAACGCATTTTTCCGGATTGAGCTTAATGTTTTATGTTCGGAGATTGTCGAATGTGAGCCTCAAGTTGTCTATTAAGGAGTCGACGTGTCTGGTTTTAACGACCACGTCGTCTATGTATGCCTCCACTATTTTGCCGATATGCTTTTCCAGACATGTCTGAATCATGTGTTGATATGTTGCGCCAGCGTTTTTGAGCCCGAAGGGCATTGTATTAAAACAGAAGGGGCCGTATGGAGTGATAAATGTCGTAGCGGCTTGATCGGACTCCGTCATCTTAATTTGGTGGTAGCCGGAGTATGCGTCGAGGAAGCACAATGAATCGTGTCCCGCGGTGGCGTCGATAATTTGATCGATGCGAGGGAGGGGGAAGGGATCCTTTGGGCTAGCGTTATTAATGTCCTTGAAGTCGATGCATAGGCGCCAGGATTTGTCCTTCTTTGGTACCATTACCAGGTTTGCTAGCCAGTTCAGATGTTTTATTTCTCTAATGAATCCGGCCTCCAGTAACTTGGCTAGCTCCTCTCCCTTGGCTTGTCGCTTAGGTTTGGAGAAACACCGAAGAGTCTGCTTGACCGGCTTGAATCCCTTTAGAATGTTAAGGCTATGCTCAGCCAAACTGCGTGGGATTCCTGGCATGTCTGAAGGATGCCAGGTGAATAAGTCCCAATTCTCGTGCAGGAACTCCCATAGTGCGGCGTCTACAGCGGGGTTTAACTGTGCCCCAATGGATGCTGTTTTTGTGGGGTCCATTGGATGGACTTGGAATTTGACTATTTCATCCGCTGGTTTAAAAGAGGTGGACTTGGATCTTTTGTCGAGTATCACGTCGTCCATGTCCACTGTGGAGCGCAGCGCAGTTAATCCTCCGCCGCAAGGGCTTCGTATAAAGCCTCGAGGGCCAGTGCGGCTGTTTTGTTCTCGGCGGAGAGTGCTATGTCCGGATCACTAGCTAGAGTGATGATTCCATTGGGCTCGAGCATTTTGAGCTTCATGTACCCATAATGGGGTATGGCTTGGAAGATCGTGAATGCCTCCCGCCCTAGAAGGGTGTGGTATCCGCTACTGAACGGGGCCACCTGGAATGTAATTTCTTCGGACATGTAATTCTCCGGAGTGCCGAATACCACATCTAGTGTGATTTTCCTAGCGCAACGTGCCTCTTGACTAGGGATGATTCCTCGGAAGGTCGTGCTGCTTTGCTCAATGCGGTTTCTGTCTATTTCCATTTTTTGAAGAGTCTCCTCATAAATGAGGTTTAATCCTCTACCGCCGTCCATGAGCACTTTAGTAAGCCAAAAGTCGTCCACAATTGGACTGATGACCAAGGCGGCTGGTGCTCGGGCTGTTCGGAATTTAGGTTCGTCACTGGCATTGAAGGTGATAGCCATGTCGCTCCATGGATTTATTGCTGCCATGTGGCAGACTTCGGCAAGGCTGCGGAGTGCTCGATTACGCCTATTATTTGAGGCGAAGGTCTCGAAGACTGTCAATAATGTATTGTTATCCACGGGATGGTGCTCTGCGGTGTTTTGGATGAGGAGATCCTCACCGCTCTTGGCCACCTGCCAGAGTACCCAACACGCTCTAAGGTTGTGTGTTGGCATGGTATCCGCTGTACTACAAATTTTGCAGGGCCCGCTAAGCCATCCCTCCAATACGGTTCCATGCCCTGTAGTGGGCTTTTGCTTCTTTGTAATTGAGTCGGGCGACTTATGAGAGTGCACCCATTTAGTTTGAACTGGGGGTTTTGTCAGAGCCGGATTATCCCAAAATTTTGTTTGGGTTTTCCAGGCGCTTTCCATCGCACAGTACTTCCGTACTATGGCCGCCAAGTCAGCGAAGTGTGCTATGTCACGGCGACTTATGGCGTTGAGGATTCCCTTGTCCGTGAAATTGTTGCAAAAGAACGAAATTATGTCTTCCTCGCGACAGTCCTTGACCTTGTTCATTACAAGGGGGGATCTGGCCCAATAGTGATGTACTGTCTCTTGGGGCTCTTGCCTAATGTGGGAAAGATCGTTTATATCTGGGTGGGTGGGTGGATTTAAGTCCAGACCTTGACCCAATCTGAGACCCCGGGCCGGGGGAGTTTCCGATCTTGGAAGTTCGGGCTCCGGGATGTTGCCCCGCAGGTTCGGCATGCAGCCAGATTCTACGTTCAGGGTTAGGGCGATGTCCTCCCGTGGGTGGGTATCCGGCTCGGAGAGCTTGGGAATCCGGACATAGTCCGTCTTCAAGATAGAGGGAGAATCGCCGCAATGCTCCTCCACCATCGCTATCTGATGGGTGACCGGCGGAGAGTTAATCTCCCTTTGGTCGAGTTTAAGCCCAATTCAATCGTAGTCCGTAGCGACTCCTAGAGCGGCGATGCGATCGAAGAGCTCATTCAAAGAGGAGAGCTCCATTGGATCCATCTGTTCGGTGAATTTCAAGCCGATGTGGAGGCTATTTTCGATGACCCGAGAAGTCATCGTCGGCGCAGCGGCTGAGCGGGCGGTCATGACGAAACCGCCTAGTCGGAGAGTTTGGCTTGCAGCCAGGGCTCCCCCAGAGGTGATGTTGTTCTTGACAACGAGACGAGCCATCCCTCCTTATGATGACGACACAGTGGAACTCTCAATGAAAGCACCAATGTCGGTATCAAAAACGGCGGATCTCGGGTAGGGGGCCCGAACTGTGCATCTAAGGCGGATGGTAACAGGAGGTGGGGGACACGATGTTTACCCAGGTTCGGGCCCTCTCGATGGAGGTAATACCCTACGTATTGCTTGATTGATCTTGATGATATGAGTATTACAAGCGTTGATCTACCATGAGATCGTAGAGGCTAAACCCTAGAAGCTAGCCTATGGTATGATTGTCTGTTCTCCTACGGACTAAACCCTCCGGTTTATATAGACAACGGAGGGGGCTAGGGTTACACAAAGTCGGTTACAAGGGAGGAGATCTACATATCTGTATTACCAAGCTTGCCTTCCATGCCAAGGAGAGTCCCATCCGGACACGGGACGAAGTCTTCAATCTTGTATCTTCATAGTCCAACAATCCGGCCAAAGGATATAGTCCGGCTGTCCGGAGAACCTCTAATCCAGGACTCCCTCGGTGAGGCTTCACCAAAGTTGCACGGCAAGGCGCGTCGATGGTGTTGCTTCGAGCTCGGGCTCGGGAGGAGAACGGGGGAGGGTTTGCGGACGAACTGAGGAAGAAGAGATGGGGAGGGGTATTTATAACCCATAGGTGGACCCACCTCTTCCGAGAACTACGGCCGAAAAGCACGGGACGTTCCACATTCAATGTACGAGATCACGATTATGAGATCATGGGCATGTGTCAAACGTTTCCTGCAAAAATCTTGGAAACTGAACAGAATGCCGAAAGGTTTTAAGAAGGGCAAGCGCCAAAACAGATTAAATTTCAAAGTTGATTTCATTCGCGACCAAGGACGTCGGATTGAAATCTTCTTCAGATCAAATTGCATGTTTATGATGGACATGAAAGGATTGGATGACGAAGAATAGAGGGATAACAAGGTCCGAAACAAAACACGCAGCTAAACGAGAGAAAACACGAACACAAAAACCATGGAGCTCTGAGTGCGTTGATGTTTGGACAAAACACAAACACAACGAAAAACAAAGAGACGAATGAAAACACAATGAAATAGCACCAACAATAGATCTCAGGATAATAGATGGACGAGAAAAATCCTTGAGATAACATCTGCAAGAAAGGGTTAGTTCTTTTTCGCAACCCACACTTGTGTGGGCAACGAGGATCTCATTTTCTTCGTCTGAGCAAGAACATTCTTTCGTAGGGATCTGTAAAACACATGTGCACCTCGAGAGTAATCATATGAATATATATGCATTGAAGTTATTTCCAGATATATGAGTATAATGATTTGAGGAGGTGCGCATGTACTCCTTCTGTCGAAGGTTTGATTGATACCCAACTAAGAATTTTCCTACGCCATTCTGCGAATGATAAGCATTGTCTCGAAGATAATTACTCTGCATATTCAAGTTAGCAGTGACAGATAGATTTGCAACAATGCACTTCTTCACCTAGATTTGCTTCTTAGGTGAACTAGACCTGTAGTTAGTCCCAACATATCAAGAGAAAACCTTACCATTCTGTTGTTTGAACAATTTGTAACTCGACTCATCAAACTCATCAAAAATGGCAGAAATGGAAGAATCATATCCTGGCAAAATTGCAGGTTTGAATATTTTCCTTTTAACAACAACCCAACTCATTCGAGGGTATTGCTCGGGACTCCAGTAAGTTCCATCAATGTTGAGTCTCCAGCAAATTCCTCGGAGGAGGGGTTAGGGTTTGATACGTCCATTTTGCATCATGTTTTCGCACTATTATTTATGATGTTTTTATGCATAATAATGCTTTTTGGAGTAATTCTAATGCCTTTTCTATCATAATATGCAAGGTTCACACAAAGAGGGAGAATTCCAGTAGCAGGAAATCTGGACTTGAAAAACCTACGTCAAGCTACCTATTCTACACAACTCTAAATGAGCTAAAACTTCAGGAAGTATTTTTATGGAATAAAAGAGAATTACTGGAGCCAATAAGTACCAAAGGGGGCCCACCAGGTGGGCACAACCCACCTGGGCGCGCCGGGGAGCCCAAGCGCACCCTGGTGGGTTGTGCCCTCCTTGGCTGAGGGAGTCCTGGATTAGGGGGTCTCCGGATAGCCGGACTATTAGACTATGAAGATACAAGATTGAAGACTTCGTCTCGTGTCCGGATGGGACTCTACTTGGCGTGGAAGGCAAGCTAGGCAATACGGATATGTATATCTCCTCCTTTGTAACCGACCTCGTGTAACCCTAGTCCCCTTCGGTGTCTATATAAACCGGAGGGTTTTAGTCCGTAGGACAACACACAATCATACCATAGGCTAGCTTCCTGGGTTTAGCCTCTCTGATCTCATGGTAGATCTACTCTTGTACTACCCATATCATCAATATTAATCAAGCAGGACGTAGGGTTTTACCTCCATCAAGAGGGCCCAAACCTAGGTAAAACTTCGTGTCCCCTGCCTCCTGTTACCATCCGCCTAGACGCATAGTTCGGGACCCCCTACCCGAGATCCGCCGGTTTTGACACCGACATTGGTGCTTTCATTGAGAGTTCCTCTGTGTCGTCGCCATCAGGCTTGATGGTTCCTTCGATCATCGTTAGCGATGCAGTCCAGGGTGAGACTTTTCTCCTTGGACAGATTTTTGTATTCGGCGGCTTTACACTGCGGACCAATTCGCTTGGCCATCTGGAGCAGATTGAAAGCTACGCCCCGGACCATCAGGTCAGGTTTGGAAGCTTAAACTACATGGCCAATATCCGCGGAGACTTAATCTTCGACAGATTCGAGCCTCTGCCTTGTGCATCACGCGGTCATGATGAGTATGATTTAGCTCTACCATCAGACAGTGTTCAGGAAATCGCACCGGCAGCCGCTCCGACCCTCAATTCGGAGCTAGTTGCGCCGTCCATGGACGGGTGGATGGACCCCGCCACGAAGGCCTTACCCTCATCGACGATCGAGCCAAACATCGACCTTACCCTGCACGAGAGCCGTGTTGCTAAACTACCGGATTCATCTCCGGCCACGGACTCCGAACCACCTGCGCCCGTTCCAAGCGAATCCGATTGGGCACCGATCATGGAGTTTACCTCCGCGGATATTTTTCAACACTCGCCCCTTGGTGACATACTGAACTCATTAAGGTCCCTCTCCTTGTCAGGAGAATCCTGGCCGAACTATGTCCGGCAGGATTGGGATGCGGATGGCGTCAAAATTCATCGCCCACCCACCACACACTTAGTAGCCACTGCCGATGACCTAACCGACATGCTCGACTTTGACTCTGAAGACATCGACGGTATGGACGACGATGCAGGAGACGAACAGGAACCACTGCCCATAGGGCACTGGACGCCCACTTCATCACATGACGTATACATGGTGGACACACCAAAAGAAAAGGACGACGAGGAACAGAAGGACGCAACGAAGGGTTGTCCCCTCGAGAAGCAGTCAAAGTGGCGGCATAAGCGCCGCTCCAAATCCCGCCGCGACAGAAACAACGATCATACAGACCCAGCGTTAGAGCAGGGTAAACCATCGCTGGACCACGGCAACACGGAGAATCAAACCGAACAACCCGATTCTGTCAAAGATAATAGTCCGGACGACATCACACCGGACAGACACCCAGAGCAACAGAATGCCCGTCAAAGGCTCGTTGCCACCGTGAGGAGTCTAAAAAAGCAGAAGCAAAGGCTCAAGGCTGCGCAAGACACAGTTAAAATCAGATGGAGTAAAGTACTCAACACAGCAGCGAAGTACGGCGGTAATTGCCCCACCAAGAGCTACCCAAAGCGGAAGTTGCTACCTGAATTCGATGAGGAGGCCTTAGATCCCCCGCAACAAAAAATTAAAACGGCCACCTGGCAGGATAGATGACCTCACGGCCAATATAGAGCGGCAAAGAACGCCGCACATAAGCCAATACGCGATCCACGCGAGGGCTCGCATCAAAAGGACGGCACAACCAGATCCATCTACGGACCACGCAAGCGCGCTCCAGCATACAATGCAACACAACAAACATCCGAACAACGTGGTACACCCAGATACAGGGGTGCCGCACACCCCCTATGTTTCACCGATGAGGTGCTGGACCATGAATTTCCAGAGGGATTCAAACCCGTAAACATAGAGGCATACGACGGAACAACAGACCCTGGGGTCTGGATTGAGGACTATATCCTCCATATCCATATGGCTCGAGGAGATGATCTCCACGCCATCAAGTACTTACCCCTCAAGCTCAAAGGGCCAGCTCGGCACTGGCTTAAAAGCCTCCCGGAAAACTCCATTGGAAGCTGGGAAGAGCTCGAAGACGCTTTTCGGGCAAATTTTCAAGGGACTTATGTCCTACCTCCGGATGCGGACGATTTGAGTCATATAACTCAACAGCCCGGAGAGTCAGCCTGAAAGCTTTGGAACAGGTTTCTTACTAAAAAGAACCAAATAGTCAATTGTCTGGATGCCGAAGCCTTGGCAGCTTTTAAGCATAGCGTCCGCGACGAATGGCTTGCCAGACACCTTGGCCAAGAAAAGCCGAGAACAATGGCAGCATTAACAAGCCTCATGACCCGCTTTTGCATGGGTGAGGACAGCTGACTAGCCAGATGCAGCACCAGCGACCCAAGTACATCCGAAGTTAGAAATGAAAATGGGAAATCACGACGCAGCAAAAATAATAAGCACCGGAATAAAGAAGACAGCCCGAAGAGCATCGTGGTAAACGCTAGATTCAGAAGCTCTCGGCCAGGTCAGCAAAAGCCGCCCTCTAAAGGCGCCAGAGACGAACTGTCCAGCTTAAATAAAATACTGGACCAAATATGTCAGATCCATAGCACCCCTGGTAAACCCGCTAATCACACCCACGGAGAATGTTGGTTTTCAAGCAGTCCGGCAAGCTCAACGCCGTACACAAGGGGCAGGATACACCAAGCAAAGATGAGGATGAGCCTCTCAAGCAAGACACTGGTGAACAAAAGAAATTTCCACCAGAAGTCAAAACAGTAAACGTGTTATACGTGATCAAGGGGAGAAACAAAGCGGCACTCCTAGAGAAATATGCCCAAGGGCCTATCACCATGGAGTCCTGCCACTGGTCGTCTCAACCGATCACCTTTGACCATCGGGATTACTCAGCAAGTATCCGGTGTGCAGGACGGGCTCCGTTGGTATTAGACCTAATACTTGATGGATACCGCTTCACACGAGTCCTGATGGACGATGGCAGCAGTCTAAACCTGATATATTAGGACACAATCCGCAAAATGGGGATAGACCCAATGAAAATTTGCCTCAGCGATACTACCGTTAAAGGAGTAACGCTAGGCCCAGGGGCTCATTGCACGGGCTCCCTGCTACTAGAAGTTATATTCGGCTTCCCCGATAACTTCCGTAGCGAAAATTTAACCTTCCACATTGCTCCGTTCCAAAGTGGCTATCAAGCACTACTTGGACGTGAAGCTTTCGCTCGCTTTAATGCAATACCGCATTACGCTTCCCTCACGCTTAAGATGCACGGCCCACGTGGCATAATTACAGTAAATGGAAATATTTAGCGATCCCTGCGCACCAAGGAGGGTGGGGCTGCCTCGGCGACCGCACACTAAAACAGCCTCACCAACTAAAGTATTCTATAGGTCGTCAAGACCACGGACACGGTTAGACGAGTCCGGCGCAGCTATATGTAATTCGTACAGGATTGACGGCCACACCCCTATCACAAATACAAGGGCTCAACGAGCATAGACAAGTGGCAATTTTTACTCATCTTGAAATTTACATGGTTTCTTTAAAACCTACCTTTTTGCACGACAACTTTTCACCTAAGTTCCTCTCTTTTACAGATGACCACCATGCTACACCCATCCAGGATATGGCACAACGGGGACACAGGCGCAGACGTGCAGCAGGGACCCGTCCCAAGGATTCTTTTTAGATTAAGACCTTGCGTCAACCTTTTTTACTGTCTCTTGTTGATACACATCCCTCGGATTCTCAGTATAATTGAGAAGGATGCTGGCGTCTTGGCATGTGGCCATGTCAGAATAATGCAGGTACCTGGACACCAGGGGCTTCTTACAAAGGGCACTGTTTAGTCCTAGTTTATACCATAAAGACCGAATACCTTAGGGAGTGTTCGGCACTGCGAGTTTGGCCTTATATGCATCAGCTCCGAATCATGTCTTTGGTCAAATGTTGGGTTTGCCCAGCTCCTATGTTTTGGTACCTTACGTTCCGCGATATCGGCTAAGGTAGCACTAGGAGAACTACTGCGATTGTGCCCCGGGTCATCCGGACGAGCGCCTCAGTAGAGAAAGCCGAAAACTGACTGTCATGATATAGCGTGAGACTGGTCAACCACTCGATGACCTATCGGAATGTTAGAATTCCTCCGCCTTAACGAAGGGCCGTTTCCCGGCCAGGCATGTACGCACCCCAAATTCAGGAGAGTGCGGAGCCACCAGGGGCTATATAGTAGCCCCACCGTCAAACTCCTATGGCTAAGTGAAAGTGTTAAAGCATTATAGTCTGGTTGCCTCGTTGCTGCGCTATCACCTCCTTAATCAGGCCAAGACGTTGGGTTAAGTGTGAACACGCGTCCTTTGCGAACACCTCCGCATTATATGCGTGGGGGCTGAAGCCGACGACTACAATCTTTCAGGTTATAAACATGTATACATAAACGGTCGCACAGGAGGCATCATATTACTTTCAGGAAAAAGTATGAACACAGCCTTAATAAATTTCATAAAAACATTGTGTTTACAATGGGAATACATGTCACTCAAACATAATATTCTTCGAGCACTAGGCCTCTATAAAACGAGCACCCTCGAGAACCTCTCCGAAATAGTGCTCGGCATCCACTCGGCCTATAGCCGAACCCTGCGTCACAACAGTGGTAGCATCCATCTCTGCCCAGTATGCTTTAACACGGGCAAGGGCCATCCGTGATCCTTCTATGCACGCCGACCTCTTCATCGCATTGCTGCGCGGCACTGCACCAAGGAACTGTTGCACTAAGCTGAAATAGTTGTTCGGCTTCGGCTTCTCCGGCCACAGCTGATCCACGACAGACCTCATGGCGAGTCCGGACAACCTATTGAGTTCGGCCCATTCGGCTAGCTGATCAGTCAATGGAAGCGGACGCTCTGGAACGTTCAATTGCGACCAGAACAGCTTGTCCACTTCATGATCTGTTTGATCTTGGAAGTATTTGGCCGCATCGACAGCGCTCGCCGCCAAGTCCATATATGCATCTGTCAAACTCCACAGCCGATCCAGAGGAGCATACCGTGGATCTCTGAACTTCCTCCGCAGCATGAAGGGCTTCACGAAGCTCCTCCTTCTTCGCTCTCGTAGCAAAGCGGGTGTCTTTGGTTGTCATCGTGGCCTTTTCAAGGTCCGTCGCCTTCACTCGGTTTTCTTCTTCAAGGAACTGGCAACGATCGGCAGTGTCTTTTAACTTTACAGCCATCTTGGCCATTTTCTCTTTGCTATCGCAATGTGCAGCCTTCTCGGCCCTCAACTCTTCGGCCGCCTTCAAAGCAGCCGCATTACTCCTCCTTGCTTGTTCTTTCGCTCGGGCAAGTTCCGCCCGAAGGGTCTCCATGGTGGCAGCTCCATCTGCAGTCACAACATATTAAAGATACTAGCATCATGCTGCTCTTACTATGTGACATTCACCAGAAAGCATTACTTACCCCGTGCCTCGTCAAGCCGCTTGTTAACAAGCTCGATGTCGGCATCTGCCGCATCCAGTTGCCGCTTTAGTTCGGCAAACTCATTAGTCCGGCTAGCCACCGGAGTTTCCACCACCTGCACATAAAGGCGGTTTGGTTACTACCTGGGACTATGATCCTCTGTTCGCCACCGTTCTCGATGACAACCAGAGTCTCAGGGGCTACGATCTACACAGGGCACACCTAAAAATGTGCGGTACTATCAAAAAGTATCACGTACCTCAAAGCCTGTCAGTAGACTCATAAAGGCTTCATGCAATCCGCTTTCGGAGGACGAAATTCTTTCCATCACCGTACCCATTAACGTACGGTGTTCTTCTGAGATGGCCGCTCGCTCCAACAGCTCCCTCAGTACGTCCGACCGCATACCAAATGGTGCCGGACTCTTTTGCTTGCTCTCTTCAAGAGCCGGACGCTGAGGACTTCGGGTGACTAAAGGATTATCTTCTGGCCTCACCGGATCCGGAGAGGCCCTCCGTGAAGACACTTCAAGGTCGCCCGCTTCTTGAGCGGGGGAGTCCGGCGGACGCGTTTCGCTCTCCATCATCTCCGGAAGAAGATCCCCCGAAGACGAGCTCTGCTGAGAAGGGCTAAGATCTGAACTGCAAGATAAACGCTTTGGTTATTTTCCTCAGAGGTAAAGTAAGTATATCCTCGCTATTAAAGCACTTTTTGATTACTTACGGCTCGTTAGAAGGCAGATCCCCATGCGTACTTTGTGCGGCAAGGGCACCCTCCAAGGCAGGACCCTCTGGTGGAGACCTCTTCTCGTGTTTGGAAACCTTGGTTTCTGGATCTTCAGGGGTAGTCCTCTTCCTTCCCCGGGGTGAGAGAATGTTAGATTCCTCCCCTTGGTTATCCTCCCTCACGGAGGCGCCCGTTCCCTCGGTCGGAATGGGTAGCGGTGGAGGCCCGCTTTCTCCTCCTTTATTCCCCCCTTTATCTTCCTGTGAGGGCTCCGGGCAAGGTGATAGCTCGAGCATCTTTTCCAGTACCGGATTCTCCAAGCCTTCCGGAAGGGGGTCCGAACACCGGATCATCTTTGCCTTTGTTATCCAGTCCTGGTCAAAGAACGATTTCTCAGAATAACGTCATGATAAATGAAAGACGATGTGTTCCGCTAGAGGATAGATTACTTGGTCGGCGGTGCGGTTGCTGCTCAAGCCCACGTCCTCGGTAGTATCCGGACACTCTATCTGGGGTCCGAAGAATGATCTATACATCTCCTCGTGCGTCAAGCCGAGGAAATTCTGAATAGCACGCGGTCCTTCTGGGTTGAACTCCCACATGCGAAGGGGTCGGCGTTTGCATGGCTGGATTCGTCAAACCAGCATTACTTGCATCACCATAATCAAACTAAAATCTCCTTCGAAGAGATCTTGAATGCGGCTCTGCAGTACGGGCACATCCTTGGCTGGACCCCAGCTCAGCCCTCTGCTAATCCATGACATCAGTTGTGGTGGAGGGCCTGAGCGGAAAGCAGGGGCAGCCGCCCTCTTGGCACTTCTGGGAGCTGTGATGTAAAACCACTCTCGTTGCCATAATTCGGACACCTCTAGAATAGAACCCTTTGGCCATGGAGCTCCAGCGATCTTGCTTATTAATGCGCCTCCGCACGCTACATGCTGTCCCTCGACCATCTTCGGCTTCACGTCAAAGGTTTTGAGCCACAGGCCGAAGTGAGGGGTAATGCGGAGGAAAGCCTCACATACAACAATAAATGCTGAGATGTGGAGAAAGGAGTCCCGGGCTAGATCGTGGAAATCTAGCCCGTAATAAAACATCAGCCCCCTAATGAAGGGATCCAGAGTGAGGCCTAGACCTCGGAGGAAGTGGGAGAAGAACACGACATCTTCGTTGGGTTCAGGAGTAGGGACGACCTGCCCTCGGGCGGGCAGCCGATGCGAAACCTCAGCGGTCAGGTATCTGGCCTCCCTCAACTTCTTGATATCTTCTTCCGTAACGGAGAAGGGCATCCACTGGCCTTGAAGGCTAGATCCAGACATGATTGAAGGTCCGAAGCACCTGACCTGGGCTTTGGGTGTTAGAACTCGAGGCGAGGGAAGGATTCGATGGAGCACGGGAGGGAAAAAGTAAAAGCCTTGTCCCTTTATAAAGAGGGTGAATATCAAGCGTCCTCTCTGTAGCCGTTTGGGACTTGCCTATAATCTAGGAGTCCTAGATACGGTTGGGTTACCCACGACCATATTGATGAGAATCCCGTAATTAGGGGAACACGGTCTCTGCTTTGACAAGACGTGTTAAGAAACCGCCTCGCGTTATGTGTGGAGCTGGTTGAAAAAAAAAACGGTTCGAATAATTACCGGGCCATGGCATAATGTCGTGTTGCCGAAACGTGTCAGCAGATTAGATATGTGGAAATATTACTCTCTCTACGGTGGTATGTGGAACTTATTTTGCAGGGTCGGACACTATCCTTGTGTTCAAATTCTTTCATGATGTATTCGGAGGAGGAATCCACCTTGCAATGCCGAAGACAACACTGCGCGCCGAACTCATCGTCATTGAAGCCTGGTTCAGGGGCTACTGAGGGAGTCCTGGATTAGGGGGTCTCTGGACAGCCGGACTATATTCTTTGGCCGGACTGTTAGACTATGAAGATACAAGATTGAAGACTTCGTCTCGTGTCCGGATGGGACTCTACTTGGCAAGGAAGCCAAGCTAGGCAATACAGATATGTATATCTCCTCCTTTGTAACCGACCTCGTGTAACCCTAGTCCCCTTCGGTGTCTATATAAACTGGAGGGTTTTAGTCCGTAGGACAACACACAATCATACCATAGGCTAGCTTATAGGGTTTAGCCTCTCTGATCTCGTGGTAGATCTACTCTTGTACTACCCATATCATCAATATTAATCAAGCAGGACGTAGGGTTTTACCTCCATCAAGAGGGCCTGAACCTGGGTAAAACTTTGTGTCCCCTGCCTCCTGTTACCATCCGCCTAGACGCACAGTTCGGGACCCCCTACTCGAGATCCACCGGTTTTGACACCGACATCGGCCCACCTCCGGTGCCCATCTTCTGGTATATAAGTCATTTTGACCTAGAAAAAATATGGAGAGGACTTTCGGGATGGAGCACCGCCGTCTCGAGGCGAAACTTGGGCAGGAGCACTTTTGCCCTCCGGTGGAGCGATTCCGCCGGGGGGACTTCCCTCTCGGAGGGGGAAATCATCATCATCACCACCAACAACTCTCCCGTCTTGGGGAGGGCAATCTCCATCAACATATTCAATAGCACCATCTCCTCTCAAAGCCTAGTTCATCTCCTGTGTTCAATCTTTGTACCGGAACTATAGATTGGTGCTTGTGGGTGACTAGTATTGTTGATTACATCTTGTAGTTGATTACTATATGGTTTATTTGGTGGAAGATTGTATGTTCAGATCCATTATGCTATTTAATACCCATCTGATCTTGAGCATGTTTATTGCTTCGAGTAGTTACTTTTGTTCTTGAGGTCACAGGAGAAATCATATTGCAAGTAATCATGTGAACTTGATATGTGTTCAATATTTTGATAGTATGTATGTTGTGATTCCCTTAGTGGTGTCATGTGAACGTCAACTACATGACACTTCACCATATTTGGGACTAAGGGAATGCATTGTGGAGTAGTTATTAGATGATGGGTTGCGAGAGTGACAGAAGCTTAAACCATAGTTTATGCGCTATTCTGTAAGGGACCGATAGGATCCAAAATTTTAATGCTATGGTTAGAACTTATTCTTAATACTTTTCTCGTAGTTGCGGATGCTTGCGAGGGGGTTAATCATAAGTATGTGGTTTGTTCAAGTAAGAATAGCACCTAAGCACCGGTCCACCCACATATCAAATTATCAAATTAGCGAACACAAATCAAACCAACATGATGAAAGTGACTAGATGAAATTCCCGTGTACTCTCAAGAAGGCTTTTCTTATTATAAGAAACCATTTTGGCATGTCCTTTGTCTCAAAATGGTTGGGCTACCTTGCTGCACTTTTTTACTATTATCGTTATTTGCTCGTTAGAAATTATCTTGCTATCAAACTACTCTATTACTTACAATTTCAGCGCTTGCAGACATTACCTTGCTGAAAACCACTTGTCATTTTTCTGCTCCGCGTTGGGTCCGACACTCTTACTTATTAAAAAGACTGTAATTGATCCCATATACTTGTGGGTCATCAAGGCTCTTTTCTGGCACCGTTTCTAGGGAGTGAAGCGCTCTTGGTAAGTGGAAATTGGTTAGGAAAAATTATTACTACGTGCTGAAATTTATTGTCACTTGTTACTATAGAGAACAATCCTTTGAGGGGTTTGTTCAGGGTATCTTCACCTCGACCGGAACCACAATTAGTCACCCTCAACCTACTGCACCTATTGAAAATATTGAATATGAAATTCCTTCGGGTATGATAGAACAACTGCTAGCTAATCCTTATGCAGGAGATGGAACCGAACATCCTGATATGCACTTGATATATGCGGAAGAAATTTGTGGATTATTTAAGCTTGCATGTTTACCCGGAGATAAAGCTAAGAAGAAGGTTTTCCCTTTATTTTTGAAGGTAAAAGCATTGGCATGGTATAGCCTATGCGATGATATTGGATCTTGGAATTGGAATCGATTGAAATTGGAGTTTCACCAAAAAATATCCTGTGCATCTAGTTCATCGTGATCAGAATTATATATATAATTTTTGGCCTCGTGAAGGGGAAAGTATCTCTCTAGCTTGGGGGAGGATTAAGTCAATGTTATATCCATGCCCCAACCATGAGCTCTCAAGAGAAATTATCATTCATAATTTTTATGCTCGGCTTTCTCATGATGATCGATCCATGCTCGATACTTCTTGTACTGGTTCCTTTATGAATAAGACTATTGAATTCCGGTGGGATCTTTTGGAAAGGATTAAATGCAACTCTGAAGATTGGGAACTCGATGAAGTTAAAGAGTCAGATATTAGGCTTAAGTTCGATATGTTAAATCTTTTATGAATACCGATGCTTTTAAAAAGTTTAGCACTAAATATGGACTTGACTCTGAGATAGTAACCTCCTTTTGTGAATCTTTTTCTACTCATGTTGATCTCCCTAAGGAGAAGTGGTTTAAATATCACCCTCCTATTATAGAAGAAATTAAAGAACCGGTAATAGCTAAAGATAAAACTATTATTTATAATGTTGATCCAGTTGTTCCTACTACTTATATTGAAAAACCACCTTTCCCTGTTAGGATGAAGGAACATGCTAAAGTTTCAACTGTGGTCAACAAAAGTTATATTAGAACACCTAAACCAGCTGAACAAATTAAGGTAGAATCTAGTGTTGATATGGTTAAGGATCTCCTGGTCGATAATATAGATGGGCATGTTATTTACTTCTGTGATGAAGGTGCTAGAATTGCCAAACCCAATGAAAAAGATAAACATAAACCCATTGTTGGCATGTTTGTTGTCTTAGTTAAGATAGGAGATCACTGTTATCATGGTTTATATGACTTAGGTTCTAGCATGAGTGCTATTCCCTTTACCTTATATCAATAAATTATGTATGACATAGCACCCGCTGAAATAGAAGACATAGATGTTACCATTGAACTTGCTAATAGAGACACCATCACACCACTTGGGATTCTTAGAGATGTTGAAGTCTTGTGTGGGAAAATAAAATACCCTACTGATTTTCTTGTTCTTGATTCCCCACAAGATGACTTTTGTCCTATTATCTTTGGTAGACCTTTCTTGAACATCGTCGATGCTAAAATAGATTGTGAGAAACAAACTGTCGGTGTTAGCTTTGGTGATGACTCTCATGAGTTTAATTTTTCCAAGTTTAGTAGAAAACCTCATAAAAAAGAATTGCCTAGTAAGGATGAAATTATTGGTCTTGCTTCTATTGTTGTACCCCCTACTGATCCTTTAGAACAATATTTGCTAGACCATGAAAATTATTTGCATATGCATGAAAGAAATGAAATATATAAGATTTTCTTTGAACAACGTCCTCTACTTAAACACAATTTTCCTATTCAAACTCTAGGAGGTCCTCCTCCACCTAAAGGTGATCATGTGTTTGAATTAAAACAATTGCCAGACACTCTGAAATATGCTTATCTTGATTAGAAGAAGATATATCTTGTTATTATTAGTGCTAACCTTTCATCACATGAAGAAGAAAGATTATTGAAAGTTCTAAGGAAGCACCGAGCTGCTATTGGATATACTCTTGATGATCTTAAGGGAATTAGTCCCACTCTATGACAGCACAAGATTAATATGGAACCTGATGCTAAACCCGTTATTGATCACCAACGTCGGTTGAATCCGAAGATGAAAGAAGTGGTAAGAATGGAAATATTAAAACTTCTAGAAGCAGGTATAATCTATCCTATAGCTGATAGTATATGGGTAAGTCATGTTCATTGTGTCCCTAAGAAAGGAGGTATTACTGTTGTTGCGAATGATAAGAATGAACTTATTCCACAAAGAATTGTCACACGCTATAGAATGGTAATTGATTTTAGGAAATTAAACAAAGCAACTAGAAAAGATCATTACCCCCTACCTTTTATTGATCAAATGCTAGAAAGATTATCTAAGCACACACATTTTTGCTTCCTTGATGGATATTCTGTTTTTTCGCAAATACCTGTTTCTCAACCTAATCAAGAAAAGACCACTTTTACTTGTCCTTTTGGAACTTATGCTTATAGATGTATGCCTTTTGGTTTATGCAATGCACCTGCTACCTTTCAAAGATATATGACTGCTATATTGTCTGACTTTTGTGAAAAGATTGTTGAGGTTTTCATGGATGACTTTTCTGTTTATGGGAAGTCTTTTGATGATTGTTTAAGAAATCTTGATCGAGTTTTGCAGAGATGCGAGCAAACAAATCTTGTCTTGAATTGGGAGAAGTGCCACTTTATGGTTAACAAAGGCATTGTTTTGGGCCATAAAAATTCTGAAAGAGGTATTGAGGTGGACAAAGCTAAAGTTGATGCAATTGAGAAAATGCCATGTCTAAAGATATCAAAGGTATTCGTAGTTTCCTTGGTCATGCTGGTTTCTATAGGAGATTTATCAAAGACTTTTCTAAAATTTCTAGGCCGCTTACAAATCTTTTGCAAAAGGATAATACTTTTGTTTTTGATGATGATTGTTTAGAAGACTTCGAAACACTCAAGAAAGCCTTAATTTCTGCACCTATTGTTCAACCACCTGACTGGAACTTGCCTTTTGAAATTATGTGTGATGCTAGTGATTATGCTGTTGGTGTTGTTCTAGGACAAAGTCTTGATAAGATACTGAATGTTATTCGTTATGCTAGTAGAACTCTAGGCAGTGCTCAATGAAATTATGCTACTACTGAAAAAGAATTTCTAGCAGTGGTGTTTGCTTGTGATAAAGTTAGATCCTATATTGTAGATTCAAAAGTAATTGTTCACACTGATCATGCTGCAATAAGGTGTCTTATGGAAAAGAAAGATGCCAAACCTAGGCTTATTCAGTGGGTTCTCTTGCTACAAGAATTTGATTTGCATATCACTGATAGAAAAGGAGCAAAGAACCCCGTGGCTGATAACTTGTCTAGGCTTGAAAATATTCTTGATGACCCACAACCTATTAATGATAGCTTTCCTGATGAGCAACTAGCTGCAATAAATGTTTCCAATAACACACCTTGGTATGCTGACTATGCTAATTACATTGTTGCTAAATATTTACTACCTAGTTTCACATACCAACAAAAGAAACAATTCTTCTATGATTTAAGACATTACTTTTGGGATGACCCACATCTATATAAAGAAGGATGTCAGGACCCTGATCCTAAGTCATGCCGATCTTGCATGTAACGCATCATATCACTTTGCGGCCTCATGCACGGTATTCGCACGGGTGCCACCTTACCTGGCCCAGGACCGTTTGCGCTTTTTGGCTCACGTATATGATAGTGTCGCTAGCATCTATATGACAGAGAACCCGGGCCGACATGACTAGTCGTGAATCCAAAGTGGCACTAACTTACAGGGACAGGCATACATGACCCAGCAACGAACGTGTCGGTCATCAGCGAGTGAATCCGTGCTGTAGCAAGCTAACAAGACTCCAGTAGACACCGCGTGACATTTCCTCGTAGGGACAGACACAGGAATGAAGAAGGACACATGCCAGTCAGCCTAAGTGTTCCAGAGCAGTAGCAAGCTACCATGGCTCAGTGGAAGCACTAGGAGACATTTCTCGGTAAGAGAGGCTACCAAGAATAAACAACTAGGTTGTCGGATCCCATACATACCAAGCATTTCAATAACATACAACAATATGCTTGATATGTGCAAATACAACATGGCATCACAACAAAACTCTATGACTCAAAGTATTTATTCATTAGGCTCCGAGGAACCAGATATTACAAACATGGGTCTGATGACCCAGCATTCAAGTCATACAAGCAACAACACAGGCGGAAGCATAAACATGTCTGAGTACAGACAACTACAGGAAAAAAAGGGTGAGAAGCCTGACTATCTACAGGACCCTCCCAAGGGTACAAGATCATAGCTGAGGTAACAAGATGAACGTCGAAGTCCACGCGGAACTACAAGTGAGACTGAAGTCTCTCTGCAAAAACATGAATTAAGCAAACATGAGTACAAATGTACCCAGCAATACTTACATCAGAACTAGCTACATATGCATCAGTATCAACAAAGGGGGTGGTGGAGTTTAACTGCAGCAAGCCAGCTTTGACTGTGGCTACCCTGAACTACGACTTCAAGTAACTCTTTTGAGGTGGCGCACACGAGTCCACATATTCACCATATCAATACACTACTATGGATCCGCTCCCGTCTCCCTACGAGAACGCCATCCATAGCACTCATGCTTATCTTGCGTGTTTTAGAGTATCCACTTTCACTTGTCTATGAACTGTATAGGCAACCCAAAAGTGCTTTACCGCGGACGCGGCTATTCGAATAGATCATTTATAACCTTGCAGGGGTGTACTTCTTCACACACGCTCCCGCCACTTACCACCATGTACACGTCGTGTATCTCGGCAACCTTCAAGCGGAATCCTGGCGAGGGAGTCGGCCACGACCTGACTAACCACACAAGTCTCTAGTCCAGGTTTATCGCCTATTTGGGTTCCATCCGCAAGGAGATCTGATACGTCCATTTTTCATCATGCTTTTATATCGATATTTATTGCATTATGGGATGTTATTTCACATTATGTCACAATACTTATGGCTATTCTCTCTTATTTTACAAGGTTTACATAAGGAGGGAGAATGCCGGCAGCTGGAATTCTGGGCTGGAAAAGGAGCAAATATTAGGGACCTATTCTGCACAACTCCAAAACTCCTGAAACTCCACGGAACGCCTTACAATAAATAATAAAAAATCCTCGCCAAAGATGAAGACCAGGGGGCCCACACCCAGCTCACGAGGGTGGGGGGCGCCCCCCCCCCCTAGGGCGCGCCCCCCTACCTCGTGGGCCCCCTGGTGGCTCTCCGATGACCATCTTCTCCTATATGAAGTCTTTCGTCGAGAAAAAATAAGAAGGAACCTTTCGGGACGAAACTCCGCCGCCACGAGGCGGAACCTTGGCGGATCTAATCTACACTACAAAAAAAGACACATCCGTGACATTTTGGGCCGAACGAAAAAAAATTCTGTCATACATATGACACTTCTATGACGATAATTGTGACAAAACCCGGTATCATCATAGATGTGGTGGGCTCCTACTTCTATGACAAAAAATGGGTTTTTCGTCCTGGGCGGGCCGGAGACGCAGCTGCATGACATTCTTTGGGCCGTCCATGACGGAAAAAACCGTGGTAGAAGCGAGGGGGAGGAAAATTTCGGGGAGTTCCCGGTTACGGTGGGAGGTCGGGGGCCGAGCGATGCGCGTTTCTCTCATACACGTACGCTTGTGTGTGTGAGGCGTTGGCTCTAACTGAACCCGAGCGAGGCGTTGGGCTCTAACTGAACCCGAGTGATTGCACTATAGGCTACGCGTTACTGCACCCGAGCGATCGATCGATGGCTGTTAACTAAACCCGATCGAGCGATTCCTTGGCTACTGCTGCTAACTGAAGTTGATCGATGGGATGAACAGTGGGTGTTGCGGGGGGTTTGGATGAACAGTGAGCGGTGGTGTTGCCTCTGGATGAACAGGACCCCGTGGTGTGGTGGAGGGCTGGATGAACAGTAGACGGTGGAGGGGTGCCCGTGGAGGGGTGGATGAACAGGACCCCGTGGTGTGGAGGGCAGGATGAACAGTAGACGGTGGAGGGGTGCCGTGGAGCGGTGGTTGAACAGGACCCCGTGGTGCGGAGGGCTGGATGAACAGTAGACGGTGGAGGGGTGGTTGAACAGTAGCCGGTGGAGTAGCGCGCGGTGGAGGCTGGATGAACAGGAGCCCGTGGAGGCTGGAGGAGGTCGACGGTGGATGAACAGTAGCTCGTGGAGGCTGGAGGGGTCGACGGTGGAGATGAACAGTATCCTATGGAGTCCCGTTTTGCGGTACGCCACACCCCTCCCGATGAACCGGACCCCCGTTTCGACCGTAGCGCTCCAACACAAGTCCGTTTCCTCCGTTTTGCGGTACGCCACACCCCTCCCGATCAATAGGACCCCCGTTTCGACCGTAGGAGGTCCGTTTCCTCTGTTTTGCGGTACGCCACACCCCTTCGATCAACAGGACCCCCGTTTCGACCGTAGGAGGTCCGTTTCCTCCGTTGTGCGGTACGCCAGGCCTCATTTCCATCGCCTCTTCCGTCCAAGCCCTCCCGATGAACACGACCACGCATTCTGTTCCGACCCAGCCGCGTTGCCTCCCAATGAACACGACGCATTCCGTTGCCTCCCCATGAACACGACGACGATGATGTTTCTCCGTTTCGACCCAGCCATGTACATGAGCCTTGCCATACGTATGCGCGAGTAGGCGTTCGAGACACCGCCCGTATGTACACATACGTGGCCGTATTTTCTTTCTTGCACCCTGGCCGCCTCTACTACGACACGTGCGCGCCTCTACATCCACCAGTATATATGTACGTACACGTTCGCGACCAGAATGACAACGCCACGTACGCTTCGACCAGGTGGGTCCCGACTGTCAGGCACTTCCTTGCCTGCGAAGATGTAGCTGGTGGGTCCCAGCAATCAGGGGGCGAATCGTTTTTTTTTTGCTCGGACGCACTACCTTGCATGCGAAGATGTAGCTGATGGGTCCCAGCAGTCAGGGGGCGAATCGTTTTGGTTTTCTTTGCCCGAACGCACTTCCTTGCGTGCGAAGATGTAGCTGGTGGGTCCCAGCAGTCAGGGGGGCGAATCGTTTTTTTTGCCCGGACGCACTTCCTTGCGTGCGAAGGTGTAGCTGGTGGGTCCCAACAGTCAGGGGGGAAACGTTTTTTTCGTGAAATATGGTGGCTCGTTCGGTGGGTCCCTGCTGTCAGGTGGAGGAATCGTTATTTTCCGTGTAATAAGGAGGCACTTCCTTGCTGCCGCCGTGGACCCAGCTGTCAGCCTCTCCACATACAGTCCACGTCCGATGGAAGTCGTTCCTTGACCACGTTGACCACGCTACGCCGAGAGCACCAGGGCAGTGGACAACGTCAAGGCCTAGGAAGGGGACGACACGGAGGCAGGGAAGACTCGGCAGTTGTTTCCCACGCGGAGAGGAGTACGACTGTACGAGGGTTTGCTGGTTCGTCTGTCGTCGCCGGAGAATAACAGCAGGTGTGGGTGACTAGAGGGATGGCTAGGCCAGCCATGGGAGTACGGTCGGGCGGTGAGGCCTGCGCGGCAGCACAGCCAGCCGCGAGGAGGAGGGAGCAGGCAGTCTCGCCGGTGCTTGTTTGAGCGGCTGTAGTAGGAAGAGCAGAGATTGAAGAAGCACGACGGCCGTTGGATAGACATCCAACAGTCAGTGCTTGTGCATCAACCTTTTTTAGGAAAGCCTCAAATCTGTGGAAAACAGCATACAACCCATCTGCCATTATTTCTAATAATTTACAACCCATTTGCTAATTCTTAAGTTTTTTTTTGAGCCCATATTCTTTTTGTTAGCATTGCATCCCATATTGTGGCAACGGTTAAAAAATTATACGAAATTTTGCATATTTCGGTGCGGTCCGAATTGTTTTTATCCCGAAATTTTGACTCACATTCAAACTGATTTTAAAAATAAATGTATATCAATATAAAATCCAACAAATTCTCCACGCATAAAAATTAATGTAATTTAAAATCTGAAATGAAAAAAAGATATTTGAAACTAATTGCCGGTTTGATGTGTTTTAAAAATGTACAACCCATTTCTCATTACTGATGGGCCATTTTCTCGACCAGCCGAATGAAAGCTCTCCTCATCTTGAAAGATTTGTAGCCCAACAGGCCTGACAAAGCGACTTACTTGGCAAATCACAAAAAAACTGGGCTGTGGTCGTGGACCCAGCTGTCAGCCTCTCCACGTATAGTACTCTTCCGATGGAAGTCGTTCCTTGACCACTTTGACCACGCCGCGTGGAGAGCACTACGGCGGTGGACGATAGCGAGGCCTAGGAAGGGGACGATGTAGCAGTGGAAGCCCGCGCGGAGGGTTCACTGGTTCGGCTGTGGTGTGAGGCTGCTGTCACCGTAGAATAACAGGGGTGTGGGTGAGTAGAGGGATGGCCTGGCCAGCGGTGGGAGTAGTAGGGGCGGTGAGGCCTCCGCGGCATCACAGCCGGCCACGGGAGGCAGGAGCACGCGGCACGACCGGCGCTAGTTTGGGCGGCTGGAGCAAGAAGACCAGAGGTTGAAGAAGCACTACGGTCGTTGGATGAACATCGTACAGTAACAGGAGCTAGAATCATTCATATTGACTAAGTTGACAAATCCCTCCGTCCCCATCAACTTGGTAGGCCCACAAGTCAGCCTCCCACTATGTTGGGTTCCAGCTGGCAGGGGGAATATTCATTTTTTTGTGCGTAATAAGGAGGCACTTCCTTGCGTGTGAAGATAGCTGGTGAGTCCGACATGTCAGCGGGGGACACTTTATTTCACGAAATACATAGGCCCTTCCGGTGGGTCCCAGATGTCAGGTGGAGGAATCATTATTTTGCATGTAATAAGGAGGCATTTCCTTGTGTGCGGCCGTGGACCCAGCTGTCAGCCTCTCCACGCATAGTCTACTTCCGATGGTGTCGTTCGTTGACCACGCCACGCCGAGCGCATCCAAGGTGGTGGATGACGGCAAGGCCTCGGACAGCAACGAGCCGGAGATGGGAAGACGCGGGAGTAGAGTCGCAGACGGAGAGGTGTACGAGGGTTAACCGGTTCTAGTGCGGTGTGGTTCGGCAGTCGGTGGAGAAGAACAGGAGGTGTGGAGGGGTGGAGGGATGGCCTGGCCAACGGTGGAGAAGCGCTTCATAGCGATGCGTCCTAAGCAGAGCTGCTAGCAGCAGGAGGCGGGAGGTGGTCCCGGTGGCGCTGGAGGAAGAAGACGAGAGATTGAAGATGGATGCCTGTCGTTGGATGTAAATCCAATGGCTAACATGTCAGAATCATTTGTTGACTAAATTGACAACGACTTGCATTGGCTTCGACCTATTGGCCCACATTTCAGCCTCCAAAAATGTGGCACATATTCAACCCATTTTTCAGAATTTACAATCTTTTTTTTGCGCAGTAGAATTTACAGTCAATTTGATCTTCTTCTTTTGAATTACAGCCATTAGCTAGGCTGGGTGAACAAATAATGTAGCGTCCATGCGGCCCGTTTATTTTATTTCCTAAAAAATTACAGGCCATTTGCACTTTCTCGAGATACATGATTTTGCTGGGCTGATTCTAATTATAATGTTGGGTTGGGCCAGCAATGTTATCAAAAAATAAAAGGGGGCTGAGCATTTTGTTATAAATATATTTAAATAATAAGTGATATTATTACATTCGTCCTTAAATCTTACCAAGCTTTTGTACACAATCACTAGGATTTTCATGCCAAAACAATCCAGGATTTTATTTGTTAAGAAATTATTTTTATAAGTTAATAAGATGTGGGATATTGTTTTCTTACATATGTAAGTATCTGTTAAATATATGATGACAATAAAAATAATATATAATAACATATGAAATATATTTTTTAGAAAAACAGGGAGCATCTCCCTGGTTCCATTGCTGAGAACGAAACCACAACATATTCTGATACAGCAGCTCAAAGAGCAGTTCAAAAGCAGAGGTAGAAAAGCTACAAACTAGGGGGTGGATGAACAAGTTCTCTGAATAACACAAATCACCCGAGCGGTGCCAAAGGCAGAGCGGATAGAGCACTCAAATGACATAAGGAGGGTCCAGCGAAGCCTTCATGGTCTTCAGCCGAGGGGCCATGTCAGCCTGCGGCGACCAGTAAGCAAGCGGAGAGACCGGGCTGGAAGGCGTAGCATGGTGGATGTCCCTCTTTTTCGATGCCAGGTGCCCATCATCTTCATCAGAGATCTTGAAACGAGCCCATGGGTCCAGCCCCAGAGCAGGTCGAGCCTTGTTCAGCCACAAGTGATCGCCAACAGTTCCTGGAGGGATCTTGTTAGGGTTTCCACGAAGCTCATCAACTTGTCCTTGTCCGATCCGGAGGAGAGAATCACCCAGTTCCTCACCATGTTCCTGATCAACCTCAAGACCTGCAGAATGGAAATCCAGGAGGTGTTAATGAAAAACATAGCATTTCTATATTTCCAGAGGCACCAATGGACAGCTGAGCTAACAGTGTTTAAAACTGAGCACTTTTTGGTAGCAATCCAAAATCTGGCGACAGATTCGAAGGATGAGCCAATCTGACTAGAGAAATATTCCTCAATGTGGGCCCAGAGATGTTTAGCAACTATACATTCAAAAAATAGGTGAGAACAAGACTCTTGTTCCAAGCAGTAAACACAATCAAGGGGTTTGATGATGTGTCTCTTCCTAAGGTTATCCCTAGTCATCAATTTTTTTTTGGAGAGAAGCCAGAGAAATACATGAATTTTAGGGGGAACTCTCAATTTCCAGACAGCAGGGATAAACACGGGTTGAACCCCTCTAAAGTTGATAACATGATAGAGGGAGCTGGAGGAATACTTCCCCTTATTGTCCAGCTACCAAATCAGGGCATCCAGCTCGGCAGTAAAGGCAATGCTTTTGTTAAAGAGAGTTTTAGGCATTGACCGTCCCAAACTTCATTGACACTTTTGTTAAGCTCAATGCGGATAGAGTAAATAGGCCAAAATTGGACTGCTAGGGGGGATGTGCCAAACCAACTATCTTCCCAGAACCTTATTCTGCTCCCATCCCCTATGTTCCATCTGTAGCCAAATTTCACAGCATGCATAATAGATTTTAATCATTTCCAGAATCTAGAGGTCTTAGGGTTGGAGGAAGGGACAAAAATATTAGGTTTATTTCCTAGGTATTTATGGGCAATAAGAAGCTTCCAGGGTTTCAGGTCTTCCTCATAGAATCTTTTAATCCAAGACCCTAGAAGACAGATGTTAATTCCTTGGAGGTTAGGTATGCCTAGGCCTCCAAAATCTTTTTTCATAGAGACTAGGGCCCAATTAGCAAGGTGTAGCTTCCTATTTCCCTCAAAATCATTCCACAAGCAATGAGACATCTGAGAATTGATGAGGTTCACTGCCCATTTAGGGAACTTGAAGAAGGAGAGGAGATACACTGGAATGCTAGCCAAACAATCTTGTATGCAGATCAATCTACCTCTGTAAGAGAGAAGTTTTCCCCTCCACCCAGCAATCCTTTTAATGATTTTATCCAGGAGGGGTTGGATATCCTCTCTCCTCAGTTTATCATAGTGGAGAGGGATACCTAGGTACTTAATGGGGAAGTTACGTTTATTACAGACTAGAATAGAGAGGAAGTCGGCTAACTCCTGATCATCCATGTTGATAGGGATAAGTTCACTTTTAGAGTAGTTGATTCTCATGCCTGAGACTTGTTCAAACCAGGTTAGAACAGTTTTCAGATTGCTAGCATGTGTCGAGTCTTTGTCTAAGAAAAGGATGGTATCATCTGCATATTGAAGGCAGATGATGCCACCAGGGCAGACCTCAGGACAGAGCCCTGCAATCAGACTATGATCAGCAGCTTTGCTCAGCATTTTAGTAAGAACATCCACTACTAAATTAAACAAAAGCGGGGATATGGGGTCACCTTGCCTAAGGCCTTTACCAGCAAGGAAAAAATCACTTTCACAGTTATTTAACTTGACCCCAACAGACCCCCCATGAGTAAGTTGCTGGATCCAACACTCCTCTATGAAAGGCTTGGAAAAGATCTAAGAGATCATTTTTCACCAAGTCCCAAAAATGCTGGTAAAACAAGAAGGGAATCACATCAGGACCAGGAGCTCCATCAGGATAAGAGCTAAAAATGGCTTCCTTCACCTGTCTCTGAAAAAGGGGCTTCTAGCAACTCATTTTCAGCAGGAGAGACTTTTTCAGAAGCAGAGAAAAAATTGTTTTGTAGAGAGAACCCAGAAGGGTTTTCTTTCTTAAACAGGTCTTTGTAGAAGTCACTAGCCACTTTCAGCATCTCATCTACCTCAGTAATAGGGCCATTAGGGCCATCAAGGGAGTGAATGAGGGTTTTCCTCCTCCTCTGGTTAGCTACTGCATGTAAGTAAGCAGTATTTCTATCACTTCCAACATATCTAGCAGAACTGTGGGTTTTCCTTCTGACAGGCCAATTCTCAACTTTATGGGTAATCATTTTCAGATAAAACAACTCTTGGGCTTGACACATTTATCCAAATGATGCCCTGGTTCCCCACAGTTGTAGCAGATCACCTCAGAGTATGCCATAAGGCCCGAAGCAGGGGCAGGAGCAGTTTTCTGGATGTCCTATCTCTTCTTTTGCTGATTCTTGCCTTGAGATTTCCCACTGATCTGACAGTCAGAACCACCAGCAGATTGATCTTGGGCAATTACAGGAGCCTGCCCAGATTGTGCCCCCATTTGGGGCGGAGGTGGGCCGTACCACTGCCCAACCGGCGCTCCCCCCCATTGTGATAGGGGAAATTCATCGAAGTTCCTGGTTCCTGCTCATCCTCCAGCCAGATGTTGTCTCTCAGGAAGCAGAAATAACCACCAGACAGCTCAATTGAAGCAGATTGCAAGCCTAATTTCAATCTTCTGCAGGTTTGGGGGAGAGGTAAGGTAGGGGATCCACCTGCTCCGGCTCCGGTGGCATGCTGGTGGGCAGGAGTCCAGTCAAGCATTCCCATCTCGTAGCACGGCGTGGATCTCCTGAATTCACTTCTCCTTTCGCCCATCGAACAAACGCAATCGGCGGCTCACTGGGGTGGGGCATCCTGTGCTTCTCTGAGAAATCTCCTTCGAAGTAGATCCGCAGGGCTAGATTCAGCAGCTCCCAATCCACATGATCCTTGCACATCCGACAGTACCTGCGCGAGTGAGAGAACGGATTCGGTCCCTCCTCGGCTTCCTCCCTCGCAGCTTCCTCCTCTGCTTCCCTCCATTCGCGCGTGCACTGGGTCCAAGAGAGAGCGTCATCGCGGATCCGCATCGCCCGCTCCCTCCATCTCCTCCCTCGAGTCTCCCGCAGCACCGCCGGCGCGACGGAGTCGAGCGGCTGGAGCATCCGCGGGAAGGCTTTGTAGACATATGGGAGATGCATCTTGTACATTTGCCTGTCTTCCAGCCATTCCCCCATGGATATGGCCGGCGACTCCATGGGGCGCGCGAGCGGACTTGCTGAGGGGGTAGGCACGCCCGGAGTCAGGAGGCGGGGGGGGGGGCGGCGAGATCTATTTGCTAATTACTCCATCCTTTTCGGTTTATAGGGCTCAATTCAAAAATCTCACCAACCAAGGTAGATGATGAATGGTGGAATACTTTTTGTAGTTTGCAAAAGCACCTTATTAATGCACTTGTTTTCCTCAAAAAATTATGTTTATCAATGCATAAATTGCAATGCATGCATGCATAAAGTACATGCATTGGTCAATTTTCTCTTAATACTTGCATGCAATGATTTAATCCACCTTGGAATCTGAACATGTGATGGAAAACAACCAAATTGAGCCTTATAAAATTGAAAAACTAAAATTTTGAGATAAGCCCTATAAAACGAAAAGGAGGGAGTATGTGAACTAAACAGTCAACATATAAAATAATTTAAATATATATAATATAGTTAGAAGGGAAACATAAGTTGGACCTGGCGTTCCTATTCTTATATAGAAAAATAGAACATACCTCTGCGTTTTCTTCAAAAAAAATACATAAATTGGGCTGCCAAAATAAAACCTTGGATGGGAGGTCCATAGGCCGGTCGATACATGACGGCCCTAAGAAAATACAAACAGGCCTATGGACCTCCCATCCGAGGTCGTGGGCTGCGCATGTTAAAAATGAAAGGCTAGACGGGGCAGCCCAAAACCACGTCCAACACTTGCCAAAACTTCGTCCCTCATTTTCTCTGTGTTTCACACACTTGACATTGTGTGGGCATTTTGACTATGCATCATATGAAGATGTGCTATGCATGAATGTTGATCAGCATGATGTTAACTGGCTGGTAGTTCCATTTTCAACCATGAATAAAACTTCTAACATGATGTTAACCCTGTTTTAAAAGGCCGTGTTAATATAAATGCTCTGCCTCTGAAAGTTGCAGTTTCTTATCTGAAACTGAAACTTGCAGTTTCTTCTCTGAGAATCACATTGTCTGCACTTTTATACTCCTATGAAACTACATTTTTAAGTGCTAAAAATAGATCTCTAGAATTCATAAAATACTTCATATGCTCAATACTGCAAATCTGAAATTCAAAAGACATTCATATCTGAAAGTACTCTCAAAATACACAACACAAAACACAATTCACAACCTGCAAATACTGACAAGCCTAAGCTCCTCCTGACAATTCACAACCTGCCCGACTATTGGGCTGGGGGGCAGCCCCCTCCGATTCCTCGGCGGCAGACAACCGCCCCGTGAGATGATGTGAACGGCGAGGGAGATGATGGCGGGGAAGCGTCATTGGGCCAACTGCTTTTCTCCTCTTGTAGTTGGGTTCGGTCGACGAAGACTCCACCGGCTCGCTCTGGCAGGACACCGTCACAAACGGCACCCTGTAGATGCTCGATCCTTCAATCTCTGGTGGATGCTCCATCTAGGATCGATACTCCCACCACCGCTCCCTCACGATCGGATTCGGTGAATCTGTTTGCTCCATGGACCAGAGGAGCAGCTCTATGTACTCCGACGCGACTCCCTCCGGGAGTATCGCCGCCTTTTCGCTCTGCTGCAGATATTGGGCCATGGATGTCGCCGTCGCCGCTAGTTGGTCCTTGTTGTCAAACCAAGACTGTATCTCCAACATCCTAGCTAGCTTCACAGGGTCGCCGTCTGCGATCCTCACGTATCGGTTGTACTCCTCCATCGATCTACTTCTCCACAGCACCTTCACTCGCCGGCGGTGGTTTTTGAATGGAAGAGGAGAGGAGCAGCGCTGGTTTTGGATTAGAACGGGAGAGGAGCGACGCTGGTTTTGGACTAGAACAGGAGAGGAGGGGCAGTGGTTTTGAAATGGAAGAGGAGAGGAGCGGCGCTGCATTTAGATTGGAACAGGAGAGGAGCGGCGGTGGTTTAAGAGGAGAAGAGCGGAAGAGTGGCGCTGGTCTTGGAAGTATTTTTTTGTTGTTTCGCGTATTTTGGGTCAAAGTTTGACCACGTACTATATTTGACAAGCAAAATGTGAATGCATGTCACCAAAAATTGTACCGTTTGGTTCGTATCTGAATGTAGTTTCAAATTATACTCCCTCCATTTTTTATACAAGGCCACAAACTCATATTATAGGTACAAGGGTAAAAACCAATGCTATGTTTAAGTCAATGTTGCTAGCTAGCTTGTCACCTTGATTGTCGTGTTAATTAATGTGGTTTTTCTCTCCCAAGCACAACAAGCCAACCCTCTTACTCCTCATTGGTTGATTAATGTTGGGAATGCAAGCTAACCTTCTCACTCCCGCATGCACACAAGGGATATTAATGTCCTCGGGTGCAAGTACGAGGCAAACGCCATCAATTTTGCCTCGATTAATGTTAGTGGCCTTGTATAGTTGAAAATTGTAATTTTGATAGTGGCCTTGTATACAACGTATAATATATATTTTATGTGCGAAAATCATGGTCAATTATGACCCAGAATAAAAGGGAGACTAGTTAATGTGGGGTCGCTTTCTTAATTGAAGGGTAAATTGATTTTTATTTTGATCCAGTCAGAGCGCGCCGGCCCTCTTGTCCAATCCTAAATCGCTGTCGCACGCTCCTCTGCCTCTTCTCCATTGCAAAACCACCTCCTCTCCTCTCCATCATCTCCATTCCAAAACCACCGTCTCGCCTCTCCCTCTTCTCTATTGTAAGACCACCGTGTCTCCTCTGTTTTCTAGACGCTTTGCTCCATGGCACGGGCGCAATCCATGGATACAAAATTAGTATACTGTATACTATTTAAAAGTCGAGGGCGGGGCTTTTCCTGTGCGGTAGGCGGCGGGGCAGTTCCACCTAGTCGGTTCGACAGAGACGCGAGAAGACGAGGGAGTAGGCTGCTGCAAACGTAGGGCTGTGTGATTTGACAGCGAGTTACTGCTGGACAGGTGGGGCCCCGTGATTTGACTTGCCATTATCATTTTAACTGCAGCGCTACGACCGGCATGAGTCTCCTAGATTCCTGACCACCTCCATACAGGTGCCTCTCCCAATGCTCCACTATGTAGTAGAGGTTGGCTCTTGCATGAGAGCCCACTTCTCCACTTTTTCCTTGCCTCTCTTTCCTCCACATATGCAAAAATGCCATGTAAAGCGCACTATTGTACTTACTTTTACTTGCTCCTACAGGTGCTTAAGCTTGCCACATAGGCATAAAGTCTGATGTGGCAAGTTAATCAAGAAGAGAGAGACTAGTTTGGTAACCCAAGGAAGAAACGGTGCTAAGCGCGTGTACCTAGGTGAAAAGACAATTTTGAGTCTATAGCTAATTAAATGAAGCAAACTTAGCAACACCATTTCATTGGAAGAGGTCACTCCTTGGCAAATGCAATAAATACACGCGCTTACTAGCACCATTTCTTTCTTGAGTACGAAGAAAGAGATAGAGAGGAGTAATAAAAAATACACTTATAGCCAACCTTGTTGTAGTATGAGTGACTAAGTGATGACTATGTATGACATGCCAACATCAGATAGCCTAACGCACCATGTTAAATCTCCAAGGGCGCGAGCAACGCGGCGGTCGTGGTAGGCGCGACCATGATACGGTCTGCTGGCAGCCCTTGGATCTGAGATCAAAAGATCGCACGCTAAGTTGCTGAAAATTTGCAGAATAACCCTCCAGGATAGGATATTCACCCATAGGTCTAGAATCACGCCATGCAACCGTTCGATCTCAGATCCAAGGGCTCTCGGAAGCCCGTATCATGGGAGAATGGAAAGCCACTACCCTGCCGTTCGCACGCTGGCAGTTCGCTCCTACTCGTCCCTGCACGTCCTTCAATACTACGGCGGTTCGCTCCTAGTCGTCCCGTCCATTCACATTACGGCAGTACCACTAATCCTAACCCTCCTCCCAAATCCATGGCGTCCCAAATCTCCATGATCGGCGGTGAGTACAAGGTTAGAACCATCACCGACGATGAGTTTGACGTCATCTACACCCATTCTTCCGCGACGGTGAAAGGATGCCTTTCTCGCTTCAGACGCATGTTCGAAAACTCAGATGATGAGTGGGTCGCTGGGCTAGATGTTGAGTACACCATAGTCCTGGGACGAGAGAAGGATCTAAAGGACGAAGAGAGGAAGAAGCCCGCCGTGATCCAGGTTTGCGTGCATGACTTATGCTTGGTCTACCACATATGCCATGCCGGCGTTGAGTGCCAGGATTTTAAGGACTTCCTCGGGAGCAACCTAGTCAAATTCGTTACTGTAGACTTTGGTAACGACAAAGAAATCCTGGGTCGGATAGGCCTCGTTGTAGGCAACCCCTTCGACCTCCAGAAGAATCGGCTGGTGCCCTCTCGTCAGCCTTCAATGCTGACCCTGGCAGGAGCCATGGTTCATCCTTCGTACGGTAAACTGGTGAAACCTCCATACACATTTCATCGTCATGCATGGCAGCGGAATGTACCAGATATAGACCACATCCAGTACGCTGCAATGGATGGCTACCTTTGCTTCAATATCTACAAGGGTTGGATGAAGAGCAACAGCCAAGTGTGCGTTTCAAGCAAAGAAGTATCGGCCAAGAGGAAGAGGGACAAGGACGAAGTCGAGGATGTGGACGAGGACTCCAAGTAAGGTGGCAGTGTCGTTGCTCATGGTGGTTCTAATGCAGTGTCTACCGGAACAGTTGCAAAGTTTAATTTCAAGTGTGCTTAATTTAATTTGAGGGGTGTGTTGTGCTGAGCCCCCAGCAGAACTATGTTGTGTTTCTTCTCGTTACTTTAACTCTTCAGTACGTACATACTAGTATTTCTTACATTTCATCTTTTAGTTGGTATAGTACTACCACTCGTTTCTTCACATTATATACGTACAATATATATGGCCAACATCATATAGCTAGCAGTTTAGTTGTCAAAGAATTTCAGGGTGCTTAGTTTTGTCAAAGAATTCCAGGATGCTTAGAGGGTGCTTGGATCCAAGGGACTTATTTTAGTCTGACTAAAAATAGTCTCTTTAAGAGGCTAAAGTTCCAAGCACCCCTGACTAAAGAGGGGCTAAAACTAGTCTTGAGACTAATTTTTTTTAGTCAGGGGTACCCCTACTAAAATGTGGATTAGTCCTCTCTCTACTCATTTAACTCCTCTCCTTTAACACAGGTGAGTTCTGGATTGGAGGGTTTAGAGGATAATAAATGCTCATCAACTTGATTTTAGCCTTTTTAGTATTTGGATCCAAGCATGGGTGAGGCTAGCATGTTTTAGTCCCAATACTTTTAGTCATGGGACTAAAACATATCCAAGCACCCTCTTAGTTTTATTTGAGGGGTGGGTTGTGCTGGACACAATTATTGTGACTAGCCTTTTTAATAGTACTATATGCATACTTTGGCGACGAGCGCTCTCTATATGTACCACCTTTTTTTAATTTCAAGTTTTGCTCCATGGCGCAATCCATCGATACTACTGCTGTACAAAAGTATACATTTTTTAAAAGGCTAGAGGGCGGGGCAGTCTAGCTTGGTCGGTTTCATGAGAGGCGAGGGCGTTTGTGATTTGACGGCTCATTACTACTGGAAGGCAGGGCCTTGTGATTTGACCGCTCGTATAAATGCGCCGACGACCTAAGGAGGAGCAAAGAACCGTGCGGTATACTCAAGTTTTCCACTGGAGTAGTACTAGTACGATGGAGGAGCACGAAACACGGCAGCCTAGTGCCATATGGCGATAAAAAATGATCTAATTTTCTAGTCATCTCATTGTTAGCATTGTTCTATTCATTCCCTCAAAAAACATTGTTCTATTCATGCCTCGCAGAGAATGTGACACATGCGGCAAAACACCCGAAGCAAAAGATGAAACACAGGAGCAAAAGAGGAAGGAAGATTATCACCCCAAATGATCTAATACGCCGCGGAGTCGTAACTGCTTGTTCATCGCCTGCACGACCTCCATCTCCTTGCGCGTCTCCTCCGCAATCTTCATCATTGTGTCCATGACGCGGCATTTCTTGACGCGAGCCTTCATCATCTGTTCCACGGCCATATTACGTACCTTGACAGCAGCCGGGTGCTCGATGCGGAGCTTCGCCAACTCTTCCTTCTGTTCCATGGCGAGGACCTGCAGCATCTTCATCGAGGAACTACTATTCTCATGCAGCTTCTTCTAGCCGGCGTTCTTCTCCTTCAACAGGTCGATCTCGTGGCAGAGCTTCTCATTGTCCTCCCGAAGTCGCAGGATTTCGCCGATCGCCTTCTTCTCCGAGGTAATGCTCTTCTTCGGCAACATCACCAAGCCGGCGGTCAACTCCCCCTGCTGATTGAGCTCAGCGGGCATGTCGTCGAGGCTCTCCTTCAGCAACTCCATCAAGCCTTGGATTGTAAGTGCATCTAGTGCCCCTTAGTGATTTTGGTATATTGAAGACTTATAGGTTAAGGGACTAATGGGTGTGTGAGTGTACACAGGTCTATAAGTCTATGAGGAGTTTGATAATTACAGGAAAAGTCGACCCCTAAAAATGAATATCTTCGACTAAAGATTTCGGTATTTCTGAAGACTTTCATGAAGACTTTGAAAGTGAAGAAATTGGTGTGACCGTGAAGACTTGGTATTCATTCGAGGAACACGAAGCGTGAAGACTTTTGTTTTCGTAGTTTCATTTTCTCTTTCTTGAGTCATAGGAAACACCGTACTGTTAAAGGGGGTCGGGGAAATACTAAGGAAAAATTTCCATGTGATGCTCAACTCAAAATCCTAGACCTACCAATCCCTTCGAATGAAGCCATTGGAAATCTCATACAGTTCAGTCAATTTCTTCAGTGACAGAGACGAAGTTCTTCTGGTCTCTGAGAAATTTGTCCTGACTGAGGAGTTAGGAATTCGCCAGTGCGGATTGCCTACACAGTGAGGAACATGATAGCCCTGAGGATTTTGCTACTCAAAATTCCGACTGTTGCTATGCTATGCGCCAGCTGTCCCAAAATATCTATCCACCTAACGGTCATATCATTGAAGGGCACTTATGTCTTATCATGTCGGGTTGCTCCCTAGGCTATAAATAGCCGCCCCCTACAACCACTAGCTGGTTGGCTGCTCCGAGAGAAACTTGAAATTGCAACTATCCCTAGGTGGTTTTGGTAATTCATAACAACATATAGCTCATTGAGCTAATGCTATTCCAAGATGATTATTTCAGGAAAGCTCAATGATTGGCATGGCATGGATGTGAAAGTGGAACCCTCAAAATGCTAAGGACAAAGGATTGGCTCAAGCTCAAAAGCTCAAGACTCTTCATTTTATATTTTAGTGATCCAAGATCACATTGAGTCTTTAGGAAAAGCCAATACTATCAAGGAGGGATGAGGTGTTGCTTAATGAGCCTCTTGCTTCATGTGCTTAGTGATATACTCCAAAACCCTCAACGACTTTCCCATATCCACATATGACCTAAACCCTAAGCCAAACTCGGTCCTACCGATTCTTTCTATCCGGCGCCACTGAGTTTCACTTGTCATAAGCCACTGCCAAACCCTAGCAATTCATTTCTACCGATAGGGATCTCGGTCTCACCGAGATGGGATTGCAAACTCTCTGTTTCCCTTTCGTAACTTTTCGGCCTCACCGAAAGAGCGAATCGGTCCCACCGAGATTGCAATGTAAATTTAGTGTTTCCTTTTTACAACTTCTCGGTCTCACCAAAAGAGCAAATCGGTCCCACCGAGTTTACCTGACCAACTCTCTGGTTAGCTAATTACCAAAATCGGTCTCACCGAGTTTGTGTAATCGGTCTCACCGAGATTACGTTATGCCCAAACCCTAACCATATCGGTCCTACCGAGTTGCATGTCAGTCCCACCAAAAATCTCTAACGGTCACTAGGTTTACCTTTTCGGTCCGACCGAGTTTGTTGATTCGGTCCCACCGAGATTGGAAAACTGTGTGTAACAGTTGGATTTTGTGTGGAGGCTATATATACCCCTCCACCTCCTTTTTATTCGTGGAGAGAGCCATCAGAACACATACACAATTCCAACTCATATGTTCTGAGAGAGAACCACCTACTCATGTGTTGAGACCAAGATATTCCATTCCTACCATATGAATCTTGATTTCTAGCCTTCCCCAAGTTGCTTTCCACTCAAATCTTCTTTCCACAAAATCCAAATCCTATGAGAGAGAGTTGAGTGTTGGGGAGACTATCATTTGAAGCACAAGAGCAAGGAGTTCATTACCTACACACCATTTGTTACTTCTTGGAGAGTGGTGTCTCCTAGATTGGCTAGGTGTCACTTGGGAGCCTCCGACAAGATTGTGGAGTTGAACCAAGGAGTTTGTAAGGGCAAGGAGATTGCCTACTTCATGAAGATCTACCGCTATTGAGGCAAGTCCTTCGTGGGCGATGGCCATGGTGGGATAGACAAGGTTGCTACTTCATGGACCCTTTGTGGGTGGTTGCTTCTTCGTGGACCCTTCATGGGTGGAGCCCTTCGTGGACTCACGCAACCGTTACCCTTCGTGGGTGGAGCCCTCCGTGGACTCGCGCAACCGTTACCCTTCGTGGGTTGAAGTCTCCATCAACGTGGATGTAGGATAGCACCACCTATCCGAACCACGGGAAAAACATCCGTGTCTCCAATTGCGTTTGAATTCTCCAAACCCTTCCCTTTACATTCTTGCAAGTTGCATGCTTTACTTTCCGCTGCCAATATACTCTTTGCATGATGGCTTGAATTGTGTGATGATAGCTTGACTTGTCCTACAATAGCTTAAATCTGCCAAGAACTAAAATTGGGAAAAGGTTAAGCTTTTATTTGGTCAAGTAGTCTAATCACCCCCCCTCTAGACATACTTTCGATCCTACAAGTGGTATCAGAGCCTTGGTCTCCATTTGCTTTGATCTCCATAGCTTTTGGTGGTCATAGCCTTGGTTTCACAACCTAGGAGAGTATGGCGTCTAGCGAGGGAAATTATCACCGTAGAGGTCCTTACTTTGATGGTACTAATTTTTCTAGTTGGAAGCATAAAATGAAAATGCATATTCTTGGACATAACCCCGCCGTTTGGGCTATTGTGTGTGTTGGTTTGCAAGGTGACTTCTTTGATGGGAAAGAACCAAACCGTGAAGCTACCGCGGATGAGTTGAAGATGTTGCAATACAATGCTCAAGCTTGTGATATTCTCTTCAACGGATTGTGCCCCGAAGAATTCAACAAAATCAGCCATCTTGAGAATGCAAAGGAAATTTGGGACACTTTGATTGATATGCACGAAGGTACCGACTCCGTCAAGGAATCCAAGTTGGATGTGCTTCAAAGTTAACTTGACAAGTTCAAAATAAAGGATGGTGAACGTGTCGCTGAAATGTACTCTAGGCTTGCTCTCATCACAAATGAGATTGCCATCTTAGGAAGTGAAGAGATGACCGATAGATTCATCATCAAGAAGATTCTAAGAGCCTTGGATGGAAAATATGATACCGTGTGCACATTGATCCAAATGATGCCCAATTACAAAGATCTCAAGCCAACGGAGGTGATTGGAAGAATTGTTGCTCATGAGATGTCACTTAAGGATAAAGAGGAACTTCACAAAAAATCAAGTGGTGCCTACAAAGCCTCATGTGAAGCCCTACATCATCAAGTGAGAAACAAAACTTCAATGAAGAATTGAGCTTAATGGTGAAGAACTTCAACAAGTTCTACAAGAGTAGAAGCAAAGATAGAAGCTTCAAGTCAAGGTCCTACAATGACAAAAGATCTTCTAGTCGAGAGCGAAACTGCTACAGTTGTGGAAGACCCGGACACTATTCCAATGAGTGTACGGATCCCTACAAGAGAAGAGAAGATTCTCCAAAAAGAAGAAGCAAAGAGTCACCACCAAGAGAGAGAAGGAGTAGAGATGATCATTATGAACGAAGATACTCACGGAGAAGCAAGGATTCGGAAAGGAAGGCAAAATCATCAAGGAGCTACACGAAACGAAGACATCAAGCTCATGTTGGTGAATGGGTATCCGGCTCCGACTCCGACAGCCACTCCGAGAGAAGTTATCACTCCGACTCCGAAGATACTCAAGATGAAGGTGTTGTCGGTCTAGCACTTGTGTCAACCAACTCCTACGACATATTTGACTCACCAAATGAAGGAATTGGAAGATGCTTCATGGCCAAAGGTCCTAAGGTAACACACCCCGAGTATGTTGATTTCAATAGTGATGAAGATGACTTGTTAGGTGATGATTTGCTTGTTTGACAACCCTAGTGATGAATACTATGATGAAACGTCAATTAATCATGCTAATCAAGATAAAACGAATGACAATGATAAGGAGAAGATTGAGGCTCTAACTAAAGAACTAAACACTCTTAAGTTAGCTCATGAAACTATCTTCGAAGATCATCGAGAACTTTTAAGAGCTCATGAGAAATTACGCTTCGAAAAGCTCAATCTTGAGCAAGAGCATGAGTTCTTAAAAGCAATCAATGATGATCTCCGCAAGAAAAGTTCTTCTTATATTGCCAAGCGTTTACTCTTATCCACTTACATGCCTCAAGTCTAGTCTAGTAACAAGAACAAGAAAGATTCTTCCTCTAGCAGTAACAATGATCATGCTAAATCCAATATTGTTGCTTCTAGTAGTTCTCTTGATTCCACTAATGATTCTCTTAGCCAAGTTACACTTGAGCAAGAAAATAGCTTATTGAAGGGAATTATAGAGAAAGGAGTGTACAAAAGGCTTGCTGGGAGTAGGCAATTCGAGGAAATTGTGCGCAAGCAAGGAATGCACCGGAAGAATCAAGGTGTTGGTTTTGAACGAAAGTTCAATGCCAATGGAGTTGAGTGGGAAGAAGATCAATACCCCAAGACAAAGTTTGTTCCTCAACAAGAGAAGTATGATACTTCTTTCAAGGGGACACAAGCTCAAGATGATCTTCCACCACAAGACTACAAGCAAAAAGGCAAGGAC